>NW_007014920.1:68430-93634 GCF_000164805.1 Carlito syrichta
CCGGGAGCGGCCACTGCACTGCAGTCTGGGTGACAGAGTGAGACTCCAACTCAAAAAAACCCCAAAAAAACAAAAAACAAACAAAAAAAAGAAATGTATTCACTTAAGCCCCAGTCTGGCCTTCTGAATCAGAATCTACCTTTTTGGCAAGGTCTCCTGGTAGTCTGAGAAGCCCTGGGCTGGATATATCTACCTGAGGTTTGAGGTCAGTCCAAGATGTCTTCTGTAACTAATGATGCTACACTTTGGGTTATAAAGACCTAAGGGATCAGTAGCAAAAGCCTTGCTTTCTAGCTTGAGGGCTCTATTAAACCATACCTATTTTGCTTTTAGCTACCCTGAAGGAGAGGATGTGGCTGTGCTCCAAACCTCTGGGAACGCTCCCAGAGTGAGGTCTTAACTACATGCCGATTCTGACTGGCTGGCCAGCCAAGGCAAAGGAAGAGCGATGGTGCCCCCATGTGGAAGCATCAACACTGCAGCTCACACAAGACTAAATCAGAACTGGGTGGAGGGGGGATATTAGATTAAGTAATTACTCCAAATAACAGTATATTTAGGGCATATTTTTGCAAGGCAAACGAACCACACTCTAGCCACACAACTTTTCGAAGATTAACACACTTCAAAACAACTGACCGGGCACAGTGTCTCTCACCTGTAATCCCAGCACTTTGGGGGGCCAAGGCAGGAGGATTGCTTAAGACCAGCAGTTCAAGACCAGCAGTTCAAGACCAGGACCAGGCCGGGCTCGGTGGCTCAGCCTGTAATCCCAGCACTTTGGGAGGCCGAGGTGAGTGGATTGCCTGAGCCTGCGGGTTCGAGACCTCATCTCTACAATAAATAAAAAATTAGCCGGGCGTAGTAGCGCGCGCCTGTAGTTCCAACTATTCGGAAGGCTGAGGCGGAAGGATCGCCGGAGCCCAGCAGGTCGAGGCTGCGGTGGCCAGAAGCGGCCACTGCACTCCAGTCTGGGTGACAGAGTAAGACTCCAACTCAAAAAAAAAAAAAAAAGACCAGGACCAGCCTACCATAGCAAGACCTTGTCTCTACAAAAAACTCAAAAATTTCTCTGGGCACGGTGGTGCACGCCTGTAGCCCCAGCTACTGGGAAGGCTGAGGTAGGAGGATCGCTTGATCCCAGGAATTCAAAGCTGTGGTAAACCATATTTGTTCCACTGCACTCCAGCCTGGGCAAGAGTGAGACCCCAACTCATAAAAAAAAAAAAAAAAAAAAAAAAGCCTGGTACCAGAATTCCTGGCTCTTCCATCCACCTACTCTGTGAGATTTGCCTGCTTTGGCCCCTTCCTCATCAGAAAGCCAAGGGTTGGATGACTTCAAAAAGTTCTACTGTTGTCAAACCAGGTGATGTGGGGACCAAAGTGAGGCCCAAACTTTACCTGTACAATGACCATCTGCATACCCAACCCTGAATTGTACCCCACATCTTTAAAATAAAAATTGAGAAAATAATGCAAAAGAAAAAGAAAGTGCATTTCTGCATTCACGCAATTCACTTCATTCCATGCCTCATGCCGGGCTGCAGCTATAAACCAGGCAGAGCCCATCTTTTCAGCTGTGAAATGTGAAAGGCCAGGCCCAGAGGAAAGGCCCCCACCCAACCTGGGGCAACCCTGACCACGGCATAGGCCCTCTCCATGTTTCCATCCCATGGAGCTCGCCGGCTCTTTGTGGCAGCTTCACACAGATCCTAGGAACTTCCTCAGTGACACTGCTAAAGACAACCTATCACTGAGGCCAGCCTCTTCTGCAACATCTACTAGTCCAGCCTATCCCTGGAAATGCTTTGCTGGTATCCACAACCTGGAAGTTGAACCACTGAGATGGCATTCCAAGTGTTACCAGTTGCCTCTTCCCCAAGTACTAGCAGAGTCTAACTTAAATAACAAACCAGTAAGTTTTAAAGTAAGCTGGGCTCGGTGGCTCAGCCTGTAATCCCGCACCTTTGGGAGACTGAAGTGAGTGGATTGCCTGAGCCTGCGGGTTTGAGACCCGCCTGTGCAACTTGGCGAGACCTCATCTCTACAATAAACCAAAATTAGCCGGGCATGGTAGCGCGCGCCTGTAGTTCCAGCTACTCGGGAGGCGGAGGCGGAAGGATCGCCGGAGCCCAGCAGGTCGAGGCTGTGGTGGCCAGGAGCGGCCACTGCACTCCAGTCTGGGCGACAGAGTGAGACTCCAACTCAAAAAAAAAAAAAAAATTCAAAGTACATGTAGAAAACAATGTGAGACCTCCAGTATGCGGTAAGGGCCTGCTAACTTGTATAGTTGAAATGCCTTCTCAGTACTTCTCCACTGATACAGGACTCTCAATCTAATATTCCACCTGGCCTTTGCAAGATGTAAACCCAGACACAACTAGTGAAAAAGGTCCAAGACAAACATAGCTTTCTACCCGGGGTGCCAAAAAAAAATGTACCACATTTTAAGAGATGTTACCTAAGTATTACTTTTAGTTTGCCAAAATCAGAAGTGTCTGGACACTGATGGCAATCATGTTGAGCACCTCTTGTAATTGTAGAAGTCATAAACGTGACTTGTATTCATCTTTCGTTATCAGCATATTATTACTATTTTAATCGTTTTTTCATTTCTTAAAATGTGTACTTTTTTGGCACCCTCTCTATATTCTATTATCTGTGTGTTGTGCTTGAATCTGGCAAATTCCATAGAGGAATTAGGAGTAAATATCCCCCCATTCTGTCCTGAGAACATATGCCAGCACTGGACTACCAAGGTCAGAATTAGCCTGGCACTTGCATATGAACACTGGGCAGACCTGGAGAGCATTCTGGTTTACATATCCTGGGATCTTTTCTCCCCCAACCCGAGACCTATAATCTTTCTCTTTTTCCTCCCAGGTATGTTGCTCCTACCCCAACATGGCCACTTTTCTCATTTAGCCTCCTAGACTGATGTTTAAGTGATCACCTCCTCCATTTCTACATTTCTTGCAGCATCTGCTCCAAATGGAGCAGCATCCAGTTCACAAGGACAGCAACGTTCCAAGACCATGTCCCAGGGCTGCCCCAGTCAACACCAAGGGAAAAGCAAGGAATGTACGGCCCTGCAGTTCCATGGTCTCCAGGTAACTGGTGGAAATTATCCTATTTACACAGGACTGTGGGCACAGGACAATACCCAGCCTTCTTCCCAGACCCATGCCTCACCTCAGAGGCCAGGCTTCTTGACCAAGTGGCAGCACCTTAAGCCTCAAGCTCTCTAAGTCCACCCAGTTCCCACCCTCCTGAAGTGCCCCAACAGCATCTGACCCTGCTGGCCCCTGCCCTTCTCACATTTCAAACCCCTCCTCCCAACATGCCTGTGCATCCCTTCTCTCTGGCAAGCTCGTTTCCTTCTAAGTTACCATTTCCTCTTCCTGACATCCAGACAACCTTAATTCCCTGAAGCTTCCTTCCAACCCACCTGGAGTTTCAATCTCTTAACTCCATCCAGTACAGCTTCTCTATCTCGTCTGAACTCCCACCAACATCTACGGCAACTCCTAAACTTCCACGCGTCCAACCACCTCTTCCAGGTTTGAAACTTTGGAACCATTCATTTAAAAAACACTAGTGTCTTAGTAGAAAACTGCTAGATACTTATTCTTTTAAAACACAAACAAAAACATGCAAACAGAAGTCACCACAATCCCACCCTAAAGAAGAAATCACTTCATTTGGAAAAGTCCTTCTGGTTTTCTAACACACATTTCATGTTCTTTCCAAACACGGAAGGCTGTGTAGTTTCGTAGCCTATATTCCTCATGTGAAAACAAAAGGCATCTTCTTGTTAAAGCCACCTAAAAGAAAAATGACTGAAACACATCAAGCAAACAGACTGTACCATCAAACACCAGATCAATAAACAAGTCATCAGACGCCGGAAGTCTGCCTCACATTGCCTCGTCACTAACACACAAAGGATAACTACCATCCCAACTTCTAAAGCATAGTTTTGTGTTGGAACCATGCTTAAATCTTTCCTTTCCCTACAGGTACTGACACCAGCCATCTCCCCCTCCATGAGGCTATCCCCTAAAAAGTGGATTTTAAAAGTCCCACTACCTCCAGCTTCCCCCAGGCGCAACTCACTGTGCACACATCATACCGGCCTTCCTAGACAACTCCCAGCTCCCTACAACAGAACCCCAATCTGTCAGTCCTTTCTACCACCTCTAACAGTTTCCCTACAAACTTGAGAAGCATCCCCAATGCCAGCCACTCACCAATGCCGCAGAAGCAAGTTCTCCACACAATCTGAAGCTGCCCCACTGTAAAACCTCTACACCAGTCCTGGTTTTTCTCCAACATCCTCTTCCCCTCCTGGCTCAGCTGGGCTGCTGTTCCCTTTCCAGGTGATCCCAATACTCCTGTTAAACAGCCATGCTCTGCTTATCACCAGCTGGCTGGTCTCAGGCTTCCCCCTCCCCTCACCAGGGCCCACTCTTCTCCCAAGGACGAGATGCTCAAGAGGAAACCACTCACTAGGGTCCCGGTTCTTACGATACATGGCTAGAACAGACCTTGTTGGTAGGCCTTGGCAGGTGAGCTTGCTCCTAGCAAAGCCAGAGGACCAGAACTGTGTAAATGGCAGGACCCCAGGAAACAACACCCAGATCTCTCCCCACCTGGGTTCCATGCCTTCTGCAGTTAAGACCTCTTTCACTGGCTCCATCCCTTTCAACACCCATCACCACCCACACATACACCAAGGCACACATCCTGTGCACACACAACCCACATCCAGCAGTGGCAACTAACTGATCAGTACTCTAGGCCATGTTGCTCCTTGGGCAGGCATTCATCTTGGCACTTAACTTAATACCATAACCCTCACCTTTTGCTATTGTCAGAACCCTCAGAAAAAGGACCAGTAGTCACTGGAACAAAATAAGGAAGAATTCCTACACCAGAGGAACTGGGCCAACTCAGCAGGGGAGAATGAGGACCAAAAAAAAGCAACTTCTTGTCACCCAGCAATGCCTCAACTGTTGTTCTTCAGAATGGAGGTCTCAAACAGAAGTTTACTGGAATTTGGCTAAGAGGGTTCCTACTATTGGAGAAAAGTTTGCATTAAACACACACACACGTGCACAAACAGCAGCCTTCATTATGAAATTAAGGAAACCACTTCTTGGAGTGTAAGACAGGTTTCTTTTATTAGTTTTTCCTAAACTTGTCTCATGTTTACTGAATGATTTTCTTAGTGTAAGAATGTGACCTGGAGCTTTAACAAACCAATTTGGAAAACACAACCTGGATGAATGCTCGTCTGCATACAAGTCATCAATTACCACTCTTCTGGCCTGGCCTCCATGTAAATCCAACTGGTCTTAAAGCCTGTCTAAACAGAGAGCAAGCAGACCACATCATCTTATTTCTAGTTTTAACTTCAAATTCACCCCATCCCAGCACCCACACCCTTCCCCACACAAAAAAGAATTTTTTTTAGAAGAAATGGCCATTAAGGACTGAGTCAGTTGCATAAGGTTGGCTTAATTCTGGAGCCAGCACTTCAAAATAGATATTGGTCTCACAGCAGGCCAGCTGGAACTCTTGAAGCATGACAGGGAGAGAATGAGTAGAGGATACTGTGAGAACAGAGCCCAATTCCTGGTGCCGAAAGGTTTCCATGCATGTTTACATACCAACATAAATATACTTCCACCTTCCTCTTCTCTAAGCTTCACGCAGCACTCAAACTTCTCAGTGTAGAGCTGGAGAGAAACTTTTTCTAACTATGCAAGATATAATCTTATTTCTAACAACATAGGCCAAAATTAACAGAGAGGCACTCTGTTATACAGAATATCAACTTTATACAAAGATCCAAAATGTAACCAGCAAGGATTGATTATAACTTTATAAGACAGTACCACCTCTGGCCTCTAACACAGGCTTCCCTTGGAGTTTCCAAAATGCCTCACTCCTATCGACACTGCCCCAATGAGCAGTCAGAGGAATGCTTTGGTCCACCTGACATTGACTGCAGTTAAGAATGACGTGCTACTATAACATCAGGCACCACGCTTCCTTAACACTATTTCAGACTCATCCAGTACAATCCAGTGTATCTTAGTTTTCTGTATGATCTGACAGCTGTTTAACAAGTAGAAATTGGCAGATTTATGACAGATGTTATTAACACTTAACACACAAGTGATTGTGAATGAGCTAAAAAGAACATTTAACTCCTGTCCAAGGAGTTCGAGCTACACCTCAAATTTACACAAAACATCCCCCAGAATACAGGCCAGAATACAAATCTTTACACCATAATTAACAAGGATCAACTCCTCAGTTAAATTTATCATGCCTATATCCAACAGTACATCTACCCAATTCTAACCTTCTGGAAATTATTTAGACTTTGATGCTTGGGATATTAGTGACTACACTTTCAGGAAGAGCCCCCAGGCCTAAAACCCTCAATTAACAGCCTGCTCTAGGTCTATTTTCCCAAGAGCAGCACATGGCAGGTACAATGGGAGCACTTCTATGGAGACGGTGGAGAATAGAGGTGGGAGTAGAGGTGAAATGCGAAGAAACTCAGAGCACACTTTTGTCGCTCTGCTATGTTAATCCATGCCGTGTCATGCTCTAGCCCTCAAACAGAGGGAGACCCCATCCCCATGCCAGGCAGGGAGCCTGTGTAGCAACCTCCACAACAGATTTTTAAAGCATAATTAGAGCTCCTGCCTTGTAAGTCATAATGAAAAGTCTGCATGATAGCTAGTTATAACTTTAGCTACAGCTCAACTTTCCAAAACAAACTTATTCCTGTAGACACATGATTAAACATAAAAGGAGTGAAGCATAAGCTCAGTAAGACTAACTGGGCTTCTAAATAGTACCATTATGAAAAAGATACAATGCATTTAATTTCTGTATCTAACTATTTAGAAGTCAAAATGCTCCATACATTACCTATATCCCCTCCCCTGGAATTCCCTAAAAACTGACTAAGAAATCTTCAGTATTCATTTTCTCTAGTTGATATTTAGAACAAAGTTGACAACTTAAAGCTTTATAATAGTCTGTTTTAATATAAACAAGTGTTGGAATCAATCAATGTCCATTTCAGGAAGCTTCTTGTCTGACTCTGAAGGCACAGCTGTGTCTGTACCCTGCTCAGCAGCCTGGGGGCCTGGGTTGTCTCCTTGTCCCTCCACTGGTCCATTCTGCTCTGCATTTTTTTGTTCCTCTTTTGGAGGTTCCACTTTGGGTTTGGGCTTTGAAGTTATAGGGCTACAAATACCCGTCAGCTCCTAGAATGGAAGAGAGAATATGAAGTTTCTTATACATTAAACTTTACAAGACATGCCAAACCCAAATCTACCCTCTCCCACCTAATCCCCAACTCAGAAACTAAGATGCAATAACAAAGTTCCCTCCTACATGTCACTTGAGTATTATTGGCACATTCAAGACCAGCAACATTCACTTTCCTAATACTAGAGTGCATGAAAACTTTAAAAATCTGAAGCTGGTTGCTATAAACTTGTTGTTAAGCACAAGTAAAATGGTCTTTTCTCAACTGTCACCTTTTTCGCAATATAGCTGAAAGTTGCAGACATCCAGTATTTGTCTCTGACTAGCATTCCGTACTTTGTATTTTTATTCGGATTATAAACACTAAAAGACAGTCATCCACCATGAGGTAAATACACATGAGTGGCAACCGGGAACAGAACTTGGAATGACGTAAATCCACATCAGTGGTCACGAATGGGCTAATAAGATTGTCAAGAAAATACTATTTATATATTTAAAGCCACAAATTACCTTAATTTTAGCTTCAATGTCTTTTGACTTGACAACTGGATCCATGGTCAGACTCTGCTTGTTCTGCAGATTCAGCTTATTATTCATCCACTCCATCGCCTCATTTGTGCTTTTTTCTACCTTCATGATGTCAGCAGCATCCAAATGATCATACTGGTCCTCCTGCAACCAGGAGACAGCCAAACATGTGTTAAAGGGTGAAGCTCTCCTTCCTCAAATATTGTCTAGTTTGTCACAATCTTTCAAAAAGTTACAATCTTTCCCCCAAAATGAAGCACATTTAGCCTCACAAATCTAAACAGATAGAAAATATTCAAGAAAGGAAACATAACTCCAATTTTTAAAAATACTCAGGAAATAAAATTAGGCCAAGAAAATTAAAAAGGTGGCAATTAAAGGCTTAAAAAGGACAAGTAACAGCACATTTTACACAAAACCTTACAAAGAATTTCACAACACAAAAAATGTACATCAGATATGAGAACTGAGGTTTAGGACTACTAGTTTGGAACCAAAACAACAATGAGTACAATGTTTAAAAGAATAAATGAAAGGCTTTCAAAAGGCACAATTTAAAAAAAAAAAAAGCTCAATGTATTGCTCTTAAAGTTTCTTACACTGACAATACATCAAGAACTTGGAGGATAACGAAGTTGCTGCAACCTGAATTTTGAAGTCATGCTTCTAGCTAAAATGCCAGCTCTTCTAACTTAGTAAGCGTGGGTATTGCTTAAGGAAAGTGAGGCTTAATGAAATTAAAAGTTATCTATAAATGTCGATACCACCACCTATCTCATAAGGGTACTGTGTGGATTCAGTCAGATAACATATTTATAAAGTATTCATCACATAGCGGTCAAAAATTGTTAAAAAGTTTACAATAGTCCTGAAATAGTCCTACATCTGTAACAAACCAAATGAACACCTAACAAGTTCTCAGAAAGGCTGGCATGTTAAGTCAAACACCGAGGAAGCATTTCACAGCAATAAAAGGCAACTGAACACAGCTCAATTCCAGATTCCACCTATTAAAGAGATGCAGCAAATCCTATAGCTCTTATCAAGATACTATAAAACATAACACATTATATTTAACATTAAAAATAAGTGTTACTAAACAGTCAAAAGAACAATAGAAAAAAATGCTACGTAATGCCCCAAAATTTAACTTCACCAAAACAAGAATAGGAAAGGCAGGGGGGATAGATACCTTGTTTTTGAAAGAGTTGATTACTTTCATATACTGTTGGATCTGTTTCCCTAGTTCTTCAAATAATTTTGGTCTCTCTTCAGATTCCTGGAACCGTATCTTAATAGGTTGACCTAGATTCTTAGCAGAAGAGAGAATATACAATTCTTCATAGGGGAGCTTAAACTATCAGAATTATACTGTTTCTACTGTTACTAAGATTACAAAGTACATTTAACTTCAGTGTGCTATATAAGTGTTTCTCCAGCCCACTGGAAATATGAGGCTACCTCTGTCACTGAGCCCTAATATTCAAAACAGAGCAGGAGTCTACTGTAATCCCAACACTTAGGAGGCTAAGGTGGGAGGATTGCTTGAGCCTAGGAGTTCAAGACCAGCCTAGGCAACACAGCGAGACCTTCATCTCTAAAATTAGCCAGGCATGAGGGTGTGTGTCTGTAGTCCCAGCTACTTGGGAGGCTGAGGCAGAAGAACTGCCTGCACCCAGGAGGTCAAGTGAGCCATGGTCATGCCTCTGCATGCCAGAAAAATCCTATAGGACAAATGATCTAGCTCCCTCATCAAATAAATAAGGAAGGGGGAGGATGACAGGAGGAGAACTACAGACACAAATTTAAGAAACAAATCAGGACTGAGCATGGTGACTCATGTCTGTAATCCCAGCATTCCAGGAGGTCAAAGTGGGAGGATCACTTGAGGCCAGGAGTTTGAGTCCAGTCTGAGCAACACAAGGAGTCCCATCTCTATTTTTTTAATTATTTTTTAAAGAGACATATCAATAAAATGTATAAACCTCATTTGAAAACAGTAAGTCCCCTGCATACTAACCTTCAAGTTGTAAACTTTCAAAGATTCAACATGCATTCAAGTGCCCAATCACATAAGTTAGTTCATGTGTCTGGCATACATTGTCTCATGCATGTACCTTCTATAAGCGGTTGTGCTTCTGTGTACTTTACAGTAATGTACATAGTAGTACAGTATCTTTATTTCAGGCACAGGATGTCCAGAAGCTAGCTTGTAAAAGCAGCAGTGATGTAGCTGGTATAAGCTGACTGTGTCAGTTGAGTACCTAAGCTAACTTTGTTGAACTTACAAACAAACTGAACTTACGAACCCACTCTTGGAATGGCACTCATTCTTATGTAAGGGACTTACTGTAACGAATCAAACAAACTAAAACATCATTTAATGAAATAGCTGGAACTTGAAAACTTTAAACCTATAGTAATATTAAGAAATTCTTAAGGTGGGTAACACCTAATGTTAAATTTCCTTTTATTGAAATATTTTTGGATTGACTATAAAATGAGGAATGTGCTTCACAAAACAGAATAGTAAGAAACAAATGAAATATACTGGCAATAAACTTACAACAGTTTTTTTTAGTCTCTACTTTCACGTGTTTGGCATCTACCAGAATAAAAGGGAAGATAAAAACAACGGGAAGGACCCCATGGAGACTCTTAATATTCTTGCCAGCATTATACTAAACTACACCATCCTTGAGAAATTCTGCTCAAGAAAAGTAGCCATACTGGTCCAGTGCTACAAGGAACTAAAGCTAAAACTAAAGGGAAATGTAAAAAATGCATCCTTGTACACTAACATCCTTTTCCAAATAAAAAGTTTCAATTTTAAGTAATTCTCTGTATTTTTAAGCCTAAGGTCTAACAATCAGATTCTTTAAATACAAAACCAGATACTGTACTTGTATTGAGAATCAAAATTATATGAACAGCCCTGCCCCAACTGCATTGCAGAACTACACCTTGCTAGTCTCTCTCTTGATGCCTAGAATGCACTATAGCTCCAATTCAATGAAGCATTACAAGCCTAAACTCGATTTTCAGAAAAAATTATTTTGTTATTATCAGGTTCTAAAAGTGAGAATGATAATGAGCCTGAGTCACAATGGATATAGTTCACCAAACATCATTTTCAGCCTGTCTTCTTTACTTGACATGACAATTCCTCCTAATTTTGAGCTCTCATTGGAAAAGTCGTCAAAGATTCAGGATCCCTCTGCTCTCCAGAGTCACTTACTTTTAATTCAGCCAATTTATCAACATAAACTTGCTTTGGCTGGTCTTCTCCATCCTCATACAACCAATTTTCAGTATCTTCCAGTTTCAAAGTAAAACTGTTACGATCCTAAAGATAAAGAAAATATTATAATTAGATCAATCAAAAAACAGTCAAAGGCCAGGTGTGGTGGCTCACACCTGTAATCCCAGCACTTTGAGAGGCTGAGCCAGGAAGATCACCTGAGGCCAGGAATTTGAGACTAGTCTGTGCAACACAGGGAGTCCTCCTTTCTACAGGGAAGTAGGGAGGTAGAGGATATGGGAAAAAAGACTAGCAAATGTTTCATTAGATACAGGGGGTTTTATTATATTATCTCTGCTATGGGGGACTTTGGGTACATTCAAAAATTTCAGAATCAAAAAATGGCATTTAAAACAACTGAGTCTGCCCGGGGCTGATGACTCAGCCTGTAATCCCAGCACTTTGGGAGGTCGAGACGAGTGGACTGCCTGAGCCTGAAGGTTCGAGACCCACCAGGCAACTTGGTGAGACCTCGTCTCTACAATGAATCAAAAAAATTAGCCAGGCATGGTAGCATGCGCCTGTAGTTCCGGCTACTTGGAAGGCTGAGGTGGAAGGATAGCCAAGCCCAGCAGGTCAAGGCTGCGGTGGCTGGGAGCGTGCCACTACACTCCTGTCTGGGCGACAGAGTGAGACTCCAACTCAAAAATAAATAAATAAATAAAGCAACTGAGTCAAAATAAACAGGAAAAAGTGAGCTGATTTTTTTTTAAACATTCAAATCTGTCCAAAAGTGTGTGAAACTGATGCATATCAAGACTAAGATTCAGGAAACACCACACTAAATACACAATAAAACTATATAAAACCTCCCCCCCCAAAAAAAGTACATTTTTAATAATTTTACTATACACATAAAGATGCAGACATCCCTTCAAATCCATTTACTGATGCTCCCAGAAGACACAGTAGCTAGGTACACTGAGGCATACACTTACATCTTCACTAACAAACTTCTCATATTCACCACCAAGCTTCTCTCTCATTTCATACACATATTCTTCCACTGCGTTCTTAGCATCATTCCGTTCCTTCTCCAGTTTATCCTGCATGATCATCTTACCCTGAGAATAAATACTATGTATAAATTACTTAGATAGTAGGACAACAAATGTTTCCTCTTAAATACTAATATGGGACAGGTGTAGTGGTTAACATCTGTAATCCCAGCACTTTGGGAGGTCAAGGTGGGAAGATTGCTTGAGTTCAGGAGTTCTCTTAAGACCAGCCTGGGCAACATAGCAATATCCCATTTCTACACACACCAAAAAAAACTAATATAATTATAAAAGTAGAGAATTCTTCTTCACCAAATTCCTTTAGTTCTGAGTCACCCAACAAAGAAGAGCTGTAAGACTAGCCCTCAACAAATTTTGAAGATCAAGAAGCAGAGTTTTATGGGTGGGATTAGGAAAAAAGAGCAATGGAAATACCAAGGGAACACTCAAAAGCAAAAATGAAGAATTTAAAACAAGAGAACTTTTAAAAAACTATTGGTTCAATGTCACAAAGTGACATACTCTGCTGTATTATTTATAATGAA
The DNA here is from genome assembly GCF_000164805.1 of Carlito syrichta. Classification (NCBI taxonomy): domain Eukaryota; kingdom Metazoa; phylum Chordata; class Mammalia; order Primates; family Tarsiidae; genus Carlito; species Carlito syrichta. The sequence goes on from NW_007014920.1 coordinate 81,102, forward strand.
TACGAAGAAAATCAAATTTATTAATGCAGTATAAATACAGAAGGTTCTGTAAAGTAAAACTATTGTAAGATCCAATGGATACCTGATAAGAAACCTCAGAGACAAGAATTCATTTAATAAATCTGCACCGGGATCCCAAACCTTGCACCACTTACCAAAACCAGAGTTACTATATTTACACAATGATTGACATTGGGAAGGAACTAATAAGCAAAATAGCGCTATCAATTAATGCTGTATGCTTTCTCCTACTGATCAACTTCCAGGATCCACCATCTAAGATAACCCAATCCTCTAACTTAAAATACACTGACACCCCAAAATGAACAATGTCTCCCCTTACAAAGATCTCATAACAGACCTTTTAGCAATACAGATATCATATTAGCATCTCTATGTAAGAATTTTGACATATCATGGGATTTATTACTGCAACTTGCCCTGACAGTAACCAAAAGTCTTAATTTTTCTAAACAACCAAAAATGCATAAAGGACACAAGGCACAGAGTCTGGATACTACGGTCACATTAATTTGTTAATTCATTATTCTAAGACACTTTAAATAACAACCTCGTTTTCGATGTACAGGTTGAGCATCTCTCTGTCAATCTGCCATAATAGCTGATTCTCAATTGGCAGGTCCACAGTACTGGTCTTCACTTTTGCCTTCTTGGCTTGAGGTGGTTGGTCCATCTTTTTGTCCTTTGATCCAGCTTGAGAGGTCTAAAATAGAAAGAGAAATGATTATGAGAAAATACATACACAGACTAACAAATTTCAAAGTGGGTCATGATTCAAAAGTTGTTTTTGCTTCTTCATTAACTTTGTTCTCTAATGATCTGAATAATGTAGGACTATTGCAACCTCTGGAAGATAAATAGATAAATATGATATATCTAGAATAGCCAAATTCATAGAGATGGATGACTGTCAGGGGCTTGGGGGAAGGAAAGGATGGGAAGTTGCTTAATGAGTACAGAGTTCCCATTTTATAAGACAAAAAAGTTCTGAAGACTGGTAAACAATGTCTATATACTTAACACTACCGAACGGTACACTTAAAAAAATTAGCCAGGTATGGTAGCACGCGCCTATAGTTCTGGCTACTTGGAAGGATCATCTGAGCCCAATGGGTAGACACTGGGGTGGCTGTAAGCATGCCACTACACTCCAGCCTGGGCAACAGAGTAAGACTCCAACTTAAAAAAAAGAAAAGAAAAGATTAAGGTGAACCGGGCTCAGTGGCTCAGCCTGTAATCCCATGCCTTTGGGAGGCTGAGGTGAGTGGATTGCCTGAGCCTGCAGGTTCGAGACCCACCTGGGCAGTGAGACCTCATCTCTACAATAAATCAAAAAAATCAGCCGGGCGTGGTAGCGCATGCCTGTAATTCCGGCTACTTGGAAGACTGAGGCGGAAGGATCGCCGGAACCCAGCACGTCGAAGCTGCGGTGGCCGGGAGCAGCCACTGCACTCCAGTCTGGGCGACAGAGTGAGACTCTAACTCAAATAAATAAATAATAAATACATAAATAAAATCATTCAAATACAGAAAGAATCCCTAAAATATCTCCTTTCAAGAAACAGCCCCTCAGTCAAAACCACTGTTAAGAGACTGCCAATTCACACTCCAAAACACAACTCATACCTCCATTTCTTCAGATTCTGCCTTATTTTCTGCTGGTGTCTGCTGCTGTTGCTCTTCAACATGTGGTTCCTCCTGGTCCACTTGCATCTTCTGAAAAACAGATCAAATTAAACACTGAAATCAGAAAATACTAATGAAAGATTAAGTAATCTTCAAGACACATTGACAAGGTCACATGGTATGGAATTCCTGCTAAATTGCCAGCAATCAGAAAACCTAGGATCAAATTCCAGGTATGCCACATTATTACCTAGAGCACAGATGTTTTCTTCTCTGGACCTCAATTAATACATCTGTAAATGGGGATAACTTGCCCTACCCTAACCTTATAAACACGAGTGACTGTGGAATTGCCTTGTACACCATAAAGTATTCGTAGTTCACAATGTGGTATCATTTAACACAATCTACAAAATCCAATCTGAAGAAAACACAACTTTCTCCAAGCTTCCTCACAAGTACTTTATCTCAAAAGCTGTAACTTTTTCAAACAGTTCCTAAATCAGCCTTTCATTCTCAAAAGTATGACCATTACATTTGCTAGGGGAGGTGAACACATTGAGTATTCTGTTAAAATTTAAAAGTCTAACAATAATGACAAAGGTCAAAGTTTGTGGAGAGCCTGAACCAGTAGTTCTCAATATCAGCATCATATTAGAATGACCCAAAAGCCTTTTTAAACTACTGGTACCTGGGCCCCAGTCCAGAACAACTCCAACAAAATCTCTAGGGATGAGACTCAAACATTTGTAGTTTTATAAAGCTTTGATTCTGATATACAATAAAGACCCAGAGCAAAATCTATTCTACTTGGGAAAATAACCAAGACTCAGAGCACTCTTCAATAACCAGAAAGAATTGAGACTAACTCAAGATGAGAAATGCATGATCTGAAGAAAGGAATCAACTGTGTTCCATTTCTATACAAATTCTGCATAAGGCCAGGAGCAGTGGCTCATGCCTATAATCCCAACACTTTGGGAAACCAAGGCAGGAGGACTGCTTGAGCCCAGGAATTCAAAACCAGCCCGGGCAACATAGCAAGACCTCATCTCTACAAAAATGCTAAAATTGGCGGCATTCACCTATAGTCCCAGCTACTTAGGAGGTTGAAGCTACAGTGAGCCAAGACTGGGCCACTATAGTCCAGCCTGAGCAGCAGAGTGAGACCCCATCTCAAAAAAAAAAAAAAAATCTACATTAAAATATTTTGCTGATTCACCTATGTTGGGGGCAAGAAACATACACAAACCCACCTTCACTCAGCAGCTCTGTCACAATGTTCCTCTCTTATAACATGCTAGAATTTCTAGACAAATCACCACTGGGTCATCATAAACATTATAAAATGTCCAGATTACCTCTTCCTCCTTCGTATTCTGATCTGTTTCCATCGGTTCCTCATTTTCCTCAGACTTGTGTACTTCCACTAGGGATGCACTGGACACACTGAAAATGCCATGGACATTTACTCGAACCTTAACTTTTACTTTTGAACTGGAGCCATCAGACTGAGGAGTGACTTTCTGAACTGAAAACTGAGCTAGGGACACGAGAGACAAAAGAAAACACACAGCGTAAGAGGATGAGTTAAAACATAACTACATGCCAACACTGCCAGGTTATGTCCATTTCTCAATGACAAGTCAGTAACTGACATGACAATTCAAATAAGCTAAGTGGGTATTCCTAGATTCTTACAAAATTCCCCTTTCACATATAGTCTAACTCTTATGATCCTGGCCCAATTAAGGGCTCAAATTATCCTTTAATTCTTTCCTTATTAAAATAAGTCCCTTATTTTATCTTTATAGCCTACTTTTAGATAAATTTCTGTAACAGATTTGTCACAATCTTCTCTACTGGAAGAAAAAGAAAAAAGAAAACCAATGAAACCACACCACTCTTGTAACTTATCAATAAATCGCTATTTCTAAATCCAGTACAAGGGTTCTATTTATGTTGATTCCCACAACTCTGCAAAGAATAAATTTCATCCTTATTCTTGGTTTTACAAGCGAGGAAAACAGAGTAGGTTAACTTTCCACAGCTTCTAAATGCTATTCAGGATACTTCTGATATTTTACCCATGTACTCTTTATAGTATAACTAATTTCTCTCTCTTCTCAACTTGTATTACTTCTAGGCTATAAGATTGCCCTAGAGTCTATAAATATGAGAGTCTAGACAACATGGTTCCAAAACCTAGAATGTGTTGATACTGTATCACAATCTCCTAATGATTTTCTGTGTACAGTTTTTTACTGTATATTAGGATCAGAATTGAATTTCAACTCCTTACAGTATCTAGCACCATCTTATGCACATGTATACACAGTGTGCATTAATGAAAAAAATACTGCCTACACAATGGAAGATCCAATTAAATAATAACCATCTGGCTGGATCTGAACCTGGCAACAAGACTGGAAAAAGTTTTCTTTTATGATCTAAAGTACATAAATTTCAGAATATCGTACTTGTTCTTTCTGCTATCCCAGTTTTCCAAGTGGAAAGTTTTTGCTTTTTTGTTTGCTTGTTTTTTAATTCCCAACTCTTTACATACCTATAGCAGGATCTGGATAGGGCAAATCCTGAGGAGAGCTGTAATAGGCCTCAAGAGTGAAAGGTTCCTTTCTATAAAATGTGAGAACTTTAGAGAAAGGAGCAGCATGATTTTTTGAAAAGACTTCACAGTCACTAAATGGAAGAAAAGACAAAAACATACAAATTCAAGATAGTCCTAACATTTTTACCCACATATTCTAGGTCTGTCATTATTGTATAGTCCTAGTTTCTCTCTTTTCTCAACTGGCATTATTTCCAGATTATAAGGGTTCCAAGAATCTTTATATATGAAGTCAGGGAAAAAGCAAATACGCATCAATTAGCACATAAAAGGCACCAATGACTTCAGCAGAATCAAATGTTGAAAACTAAATAAGGACACAGATTCTTTTATTCTGACTAAAACAGGTGATCACTTTGCTTCATGCACTACAACAAAATGTTACAGATTTATATAAATTGAAATGGAAGCCAATAGATTACTCAGACTTAACTGAATTAACCTGAAGTATAAAAATGACTAATAAACAAATTACCTTGACCCTTCTTCAGCTGGAGAGTTCCATCTCAGAGATATTGGGTATGGTACTACATCCGTGATTGAAAATTCTCTGACTTTGAAAGCAGGCGATAAGATTGCACACTAGAATAACAATTTTTAAAAATTCCATTTGACAAGCATAGACATTATAAACTGATAGTATCACTAAACCTACAAATAATTAGTTCAGAAGATTATCTTCAATGGTCTTTTTAAAATATTTACATTAATAATGTAATGGTACCTGAACAAGCAGTTTTATAAGCCATCATTTTTCAAATTACCTATATGATGTAGCTATTCCTTATGATTTTTCCATAAACATGCCCATCCTTGTTTAATCAATGTATACTACATCATATTGACATAGATAGTAGGATAAATTCTGGTAGTATTTCAGGCTCAGAGTTTACTTATATTTCTAGTCAATTAATTTATCTTAGTATGTGTTGGAAAGTAAAATTACTTTTATGGCTGTCACCTCTGCTATCCATTTCAAAAAAAAGGTTTCAGAACCTTACACCTTGAAATCACCCTGAGCTAAACTCAGATTATTAGATTCATAAACCACTTAACCATCTTGTTAAAATGATCTTGCTAAATGGCTATCTATAAAAGAAAGAAAGCTTACCTGCAATGCACAGCCTCGAGTGACAGCTTCATCGGCATTTAATGTTGTACTAAGTTCTTTACCAAAAAACTTGCTTATCTTCTCTTTTACTGCAGGTATTCTTGTAGCACCACCAACTATCTCCACTGCGTAAATATCTTCTTTCTTTAACTCTATTGTTAAACAATCAGACATTTAGATTAAAAGAATCCTTAATCAGTATTTTACAATGAAAGAAAAGCAATAACATCTTATCACAATGAAGTAAGTCACAGATCTATAAAACTCTTCCACTCCCTCATCCCCCTCCACAACATACCTACACTCATGCCCACAGTGACACAGGCGTGTGGCATCTCAAAACAAGTAGGTATTTTGATTCTCAAAACAGTAAGGGAAGGATAATACAACAATAGTGGGATTTAGTTTAAGAGGTGAGGGTTTGTGACACAATCTCATACAATATATTGATGCTAGAACATCAATAGACCAAATCTTCAAATACGCCAGTCATAAGAAAATAAGAGAGCCTCAAAATAGTGGGTCCCCCTGACCTGGCATGAAAGTAAAAGAGGTATTCAGAATTACATCCAGGCATTCCAATGCTCTATTCAAAGCATAAACATAGTCCAAATTAAAACACAAGTATAGTTTCTTCATATCAGAAAGAAATAAGATATGTATCAAGGCTCTGTGGCTGCCTATAAAATACCCCCTAATAGCACCCGATTTCCTGGTCATATTTTATTTAACAACCACTGACAATTTCTTGAGAAGGACTATTTAAAGAAATAGACTGTCCCAGTGTGGAAAGAATATGCCTGTCTGCCATAATCTCTCTCATTTAAGAGCAAAGTCTGCGCACAACTAACAGTACAACTCAACACTCTGAAAGTTAGCAACCAAAACAACAGTGAACTCTAGGTAAACATTCCATCAGAGAAGGTTTTAGGAAAATCAGTATATATTCCTAAATCAAACAGCCACCTTTTTTGAGACAAAATCAAAACATCTTGTGTGTGGTTATCACACCTTCTCTTTGCTGTATCTCTCATTCAGCTAAGTAAGAATTCATTGACAGAAAAGCATACAAGACTAACACATCAGCATTGCAAAAGACAATTTTTACCACCATAAAATAATTCATTTCTCAGTCTGAATTAGGTTTCTTGCAACAACTTTTATTAGATTTCCCTGGACATTTGTCAAAAGATTACTGTGGAGGAGGGAGGTGCTCCAGGGGAAAGATAAAGATAAAAAGCAGCTTAATATACTAGTGAAATAGTTCACACAATAAAAATTTATATAGCTGCTTGAGAGAACATTTTTCCAAAGAGTCTGAGATATACAAACAATTCAATCACAAAAATACTTACTGGCTTGTTCCAAAACACTACGAAGTGGTGGCTCCACTCTAGCTAAGAGATCATCGCACATCTCCAGAAATTTTCCTCTATTAAAAAAACAACAATAGGTTAAATCACATTCCACTTTTATGTGGAATGGATGACTATAATAGAAAAAAGATAATAACAAGTGTTGGCAAGATGTGGAGAAATTGGATCCCTCATACATTCCTGGGTAACGTAAAATGAAAAAGGTGCAGCCAAACTGGTGTTTGGCAGTTTCTCAAAATGTTAAATGGAGTTAGCATATGACTCAATAATTCCACTCTAGGTATATATCCACAAGAACTGAAAACACATGTTCACAGAAAAAACTTATACATGAATGTTCACAAGCACCAACTTTGTTACTAACAGCCAGAAAGCAGAAACAATTCAAATGCCTATCATCTGTATTCAGCAATAAAAAGAAATGAATACAATAAAAGGAACTGATACATGTTACAATATGAATCAGCTCTGAAAATATTAAGTTAGGTGAAAGAAGTCAGTCAAGAAAGACATTATGAGACCCCATTTATATGAAATGTTCAGAATAGGTAAATCCAGAGAAAAGAATTAGTGGTTGCCTAGGATTAAAGGGAGGAAGAAGAGATGGGATGAATAGCTAATAAGTACATGGAGATTTTATCTTTTTTTAAAAAAATTAATCCTTTCCACTCAGATGTTCCCTCTGAGGGGATACTAACAAACCATTCAGATGTCCCTTCTCAGGGGACACAAAGAGATTGCTGGTGATTATACAGGACAAACTTAAATCAGCAGGTATTATGTAGAAAGAGAATGTGTGAAGTACTTTCACAGTGGTGCACAAACTGGACAATCAATTACATAGTATTAATGTAGGAGAGAGGAAATGAGACTGCATTGTCTGTTCCAATAGAAAAACTATCAGGTGGAAGATGTCAAACAAATTACTATTGCACAATATGTATCAATAAAGCTGCAATGCATGTCGGTGACTTGTTTCACATGTTACCAGACTTTAGGAAAACATGAAATTTTGAACTTTTTGTCATAAGTTCCTCAATGTCCTAAATTCCATTATAAACCAAATATCATCACAATAAAATAACTGGTTCCAATGCTATACTATTTAATATGACGTGATTCATTTTTCAATATTTTGTAAAAAAAGTACAGTCAAGTTACTGGTAGGTGATCTGTGAAACGTCTCCAAGTACAAAGGGTTAACAGTTTTAGGTTTACAGACAAATGAACACAAAGAGAATTCCCATATATGCTCACCTCATCCTCAGCCAAGTTCCCCTATTAACATCTTGCATTAGTGTGGTACACTTCTTCTAATTAATGAGCAAATACTGATGCCTATGATATTTTCTATTAGGGTTTTATGAGTTTTGTTTGACAAATATGTAAGTATCCACCATTTCAGTATCCTACAAAATAGTTTCACTGCTATAAAACTCCCCTGTGCCATTCCACTCTCCATCCAAATTCTGGGCAACTGATTCTTTTATTGTTTCCATAGTTTTGCCTTTCCCAGAATGTCACCTAGTTGGAATGTACAGCACATGGACTTTTCAGGTTGGTTTCTTTCACTTAGCAATACGCATTTAAGGTTTCTCCATGACTTTTTCACAGCATGATGGCTGATTCATTTAGGGTTTCTTTATGAAGTAATGAAAAAGTTATAAAATTTAATTGTGGCGACGGTTGCCCAGCTCTATGAACTGAATTATACACTTTAAAAGGGTGACTTTTGGCCAGGTACACTGGCTCACATGTGTAATCCCAGGACCTTGGAAAGTCGAGGCATTAGAGACTAGCCCAAGAATCCAAGGCAAACCTAGGCAACATAGCAAGACCTCATCTCTACCTAAATAAATAAACAAATAAATAAATCAGAAAACTATCCAGGCATAGTGGCATGCCTCTGCACAGTACCAGCTACTCGGGAGGCTAACATGGAAGAATTACCTAAGCCCAGGAGGTCAAGACTGTGGTGAATCATACACGTGCCACTACATTTCAACCTGGGTGACAGAATTCCAACTCAAAAAATAAAAATAAAAGGATGACTTATAAACTACATCTCGATTTAAAAAAAATAAAGATGTAGAAAACACCCATCAGAATAACAAAATTTAGGTTGCTAATACCAATATTGGTGAGCAATCAGAGCTCTGACACGTTAGAAGTTTAAAATGAGTTTTACATCCAATAGCAAAAAGCTGGGGGAAAAAAGTGTCCATCAATAAGAGAAAATAATAAACGTATAGTGTCACACTAGTAAGCAATACTGTAGAAGGAACAGTAACATAAGCAACAACTAAATGAATCTCAAAAATGTTATGCTGAGTAAAAGAAGCCTCACACAAAAGACAATGTATTAAATGATTCCACTTTTAAGAAGTTTCAAAACTGGCCAATTTAATACAAAACTCAGTGATTACTTGAGGATAGAGGCCTGAGGAAATTTTCCAACATAATGTTCTGTTTCATGATAAGGGTATTGGTTACAAAGATGTGTATGTTTGTAAAACTCGGCAAATGAACACTTAAAGCATAAGTATGTCACTATATAAAAATATATCCCCAGCTGGACAGGGTGGCTCATGCCTATAATTCCAGCACTTGGGGAGGCCGAGGTGAGAGGATTGCCTGAGCTCACAGGTTTGAGATCAGCCTGGGCAACTTGGCGAGATCTCATCTCCACAATAAATCAAAAATTTAGCCGAGTGTGGTGGTGCATGCCTGCAGTTCCAGCTACTTGGAAGGCTGAGGCAGAAGGATTGCCTGAACCCAGTGGCCAAGGCTGCAGTGACCGTCAACGTCCCACTGCCCTCCAGCCTAGGTAATAGGGTGAGAATCCAACTCAAAAAAAAAATACATCCCTAAAACATTGAATTCTAGCCGGGCTTGGTGGCTCAGCCTGTAATCTCGCGCCTTTGGGAGGCTGAGGTGAGTGGATTGCCTGAGCCCGTGGGGGTTCGAGACCCGCCTGGGCAGCGAGACCTCATCTCTACAATAAATCAAAAAATCGGCCAGGTGTGGTAGCGCATGCCTGTAATTCCAGCTACTCGGAAGGCTGAGGCGGAAGGATCGCCGGAGCCCAGCAGGTCGAGGCTGCGGTGGCCGGAAGCGGCCACCGCACTCCAGTCTGGGCGACAGAGTAAAACTCGAACTCAAAACAAAAACAAAAAAAACACTGAATTCTGGTTAATATGCAAACTTTAGTTTTTTTGTTTTGTTTTGTTTTTGTTTTTTTTTTTTGAGTTGGAGTCTCACTCTGTCGCCCAGACTGGAGTGCAGTGGCTGCTCCCGGCCACCGCAGCCTCGACCTGCTGGGCTCCGGCGATCCTTCCGCCTCAGCCTTCCCAATAGCCGGAATTACAGGCGCACACTACCACGCCCGGCTGATTTTTTGATTTATTGTAGAGATGAGGTCTCGCCAAGTTGCCCAGGCGGGTCTCGAACCTGCGGGCTCAGGCAATCCACTCACCTCAGCCTCCCAAAGGCGCGGGATTACAGGCTGAGCCACCAAGCCCGGCTTGCAAGCTTTAGTTTTTGGTAGAAGTATGCAGACAGATGTCTGCAATTTACTTTGAGATATGTCTAAAATTAAATTGATGAATAGACAGGCCAGGGGCAGTAGCTCACACCTGTAATTCCAGCACTTTGTGAGGGGAGGTGAGAGAATTGCCTGAGCCCAGGGGTTCGAGACCAGCACGAGCAACTTTCATCTCTATAATAAATCAAAACAATTAGCAAGGCATGGTGGCATGTGACTGTACTTCCAACTACTTGAAAGGCTGAAGTGGAAGGATCACCTGAGCCCAGTCCATGTATTTCAAGGCTGTGGTTGCCGTGAGCATGCCACTGCACTCTAGCCTGGGCAACAGAGTGAGATTCTAAGATGGACGGAAAGAAGGAAAGAAGAAGAAAATGTCCATAATTAAAAACATGAAAAGCAAAAAAGACTCTAGGAATACAGCAGCAGCAATGAAAGACATTTCTTAGTCATTTACTTTTTTAAAGTTTTAATGAAATATAATTCACAAGTCATAAAATTCACCCGTTTAAAGTGTACAATTCAATGATTTAATGTACTCAGAGTTGTGCAAGCCATCAACACAATCAATTTTAAAACATTTTCATTACTCGAAAGAAGAATCTTTTAGGCCAGATATGGCTCACACCTATAATCCCAGCACTCTTGGGAAGCCGAGATAAGAAGATTGCCTTGAGCCCACGAGTTCGAAACCAGCCTGGGTAACTTGCCAAGACCTCATCTCTACAATAAATCAAAAAATTAGCCTGGCTTGGTGGCGCGTGCCTGTGGTCCCAGCTACTTGAAAGGTTAAGGCAAGCCGGGGTCGATGGCTCAGCCTGTAATCCCGCGCCTTTGGGAGGCTGAGGTGAGTGGATTGCCTAAGCCTGCGGGTTCAAGACCCGCCTGGGCAACTTGGCAAGACCTCATCTCTACAATGAATCAAAAAATCAGCCGGGCATGGCAGCGCGTGCCTGTAATTCCAGCTACTAGGAAGGCTGAGGCGGAAGGATCACTGGATCCCAGCAGTCGAGGTGGTGGTGGCCGGAAGCGGCCACTGCACTCCAGTCTGGGCGACAGAGTGAGACTCCAACTCCAAAAAAAAGAAAAGAAAGTTTTAGGCAGATCACCTGTGCCCAGCAGGTCAAGGCTGCAGTGGCCATGAACATGTCACTGCACTCCAGCATGAGCACAGAGTGAAACTCCAACTAAAAAAAAATAATCTGGGCTCGGTGGCTCAGCCTATAATCCCGCGCCTTTGGGAGGCTGAAGTGAGTGGATTGCCTGAGCCCGCGGGTTCGAGATTCGCCTGGACAGCGAGACCTCATCTCTACAATAAATCAAAAAATCAGCCGGGCGTGGTAGCGTGCGCCTATAGTTCCAGCTACTTGAAAGGCTGAGGCGGAAGGATCGCCGGAGCCCAGCAGGTCGAGGCTGCGGTGGCCGGGAGCAGCCACTGCACTCCAGTCTGGGCAACAGAGTGAGACTCCAACTCAAAAAAAAAAAATAATAATAATAATAATAATAATCTTTTCATTAACTGTAATCTTCCTCAACCCTCCTACACACCTCATAGCCCTATGCAACCACTAATTTACTTTCTGTCTCTATAGATTTGCCTATTCTGGACATTTCACATAAATGGAATAATAAAATATCTAGTCTTCTGTGACTGACTTCTTTCATGAGCATAGATTTGCCAAGGTTCACACGTTTTAGTATGTATCTGTCCTACATTTTTTTAAATTGCCAAATAATGTCCCATTGTATGACATATCACATTTGTTTATCCACTTCATCAGTTGATGGACATTTGGAGTGTTTCCATTTTTGGGCTATCATAAGTAGTGCTACTGTGAATATTCATGTATGAGTTACTGTGTGGACATGTTTCCATTTCTCTTGGGTATATATCTGGAAGTACAATTGCTGAACAATATGGTAATAGTACATTTAACCTTTTAGAAACTGCCAGACTGTTTCCAAAACAGCCAAACCATTTTGCATTCCCACCAACGTTGTATGAGAATTTCTCCACATTCTAACACTTGTTGTTATCTCTCTTTCTGACTATATACAGCAATCCTAATAGGTATGAGATGGTATCTCATTGTGGTTTTGATTTGCATTTCCTTGATGGCTAATAATGTTATTATGTTTTCTCTGCCTATTGACTATTTTTGTATCTACTCTTTTTTTTCTTTTTTTTTTTTGAGTTGGAGTCTCACTCTGTCGCCCAGACTGGAG
>NW_007014920.1:93654-104793 GCF_000164805.1 Carlito syrichta
AGTAGCCGGAATTACAGGCGCGTGCTACCACGCCCGGCTAATTTTTTTTTTTATTTTATTGTAGAGATGAGGTCTCGCCTGCCCAGGCAGGTCTCGAACCCGCGGGCTCAAGCAATCCACTCACCTCAGCCTCCCAAAGGCGCGGGATTACAGGCTGAGCCACTGAGCCCGGCTGTATCTACTCTTGAGAAATGTCTGTTCCAATCCTTTGCCCATTTTTTATTTGGGTTATCATTTTATTGAGTTGTAATAGTTCTTTATATACTCTAGATACACATTAGTATAGTTTTCTGGATCTTTTCATATCTCATCAAATAAATGCACAGAGCAACCAGAACTGCAAAACCAAAACCCTTTAAAAGTACCTACAACAAAAACTAGGTGACAAAGTATCCCTACAAACCTCAAAACATAAATGGGTAAACAAATCACTGTGACAACTACAAATTCTTGCTTAGTATCAACTCTGTACAAAAGGAAAAGAAGGAAACAACAGGGTTTATAATGGACTTAAAAACTCCAGAATAACCAATTTGAAAACAGCTAAAACCAGAAGGGGTTTGCACACTTCAAAACAAAGAGTATAAAAGGTCTCGGACAAAGTACACAGGGATTGCAGCAAACTAGGACCAACCTAAAGTTCCCCCAAGGAAAATGGACAACACTGAAGAAAAACTGCTGATAAGAAAATCCAAACTAAGCAGGACAATAGTAAAGATAAAGAAATATAAGAGAAAGGAAAAACAAATCTCAAAGTTAAGAAGCCATTTTTCTCATATTTCACAAAAACTAAAGAGGGTACACTCTGGAGTAGTGAAATAGTAATAACTCTTAAACCACAATTCCCTTCTAAAGGTTCAGGAATACTTATTCCACCTAAAAATGAGTCAAATAGGCAAATCCACAGAGGAACAAAGTATACCCGGAGTTGCCTAAGAAATGAAGAGAAATGGAGGATAACTGCTAATGAGTACAAGGTTTCTTTCTGGGGTGATAAAAAACATTCTACAATTAGGTTCTAGAATCACAAGGTTGCACAACTTTGTAAACATACAAAAAAAAAAAAACACCACTGTGAATTATATGTCAATAAAAAATGATACAGAAAGTGAAAGAACAACAAATCAAAATTTGATAAACTTAGGAAATAATTAGAAAAGGACAAATGTCAAAAAAGAAAACCAAGCAGGAAGTACACAAGACAAATCCAACAGATAATACCATGAAGAACTGGACCAAAAAATAGAAAATACAGAAGATAGGCGAGGAAAATCCAACATAATTATATAGGTGCTCCCAAAGAAGAAAAACTAGCAGGAATTTTCTCCTGCTAGGAGAATAGAACTACAAAATATAATTCAAGAAAATTTAATTAACTTTTTGAGTTGCAGTTTCACTCTGTTGCCCAGTCTGGAGTACAATGGCACGCTCACAGCTACTGCAGCCTTGACCTGCTAGGCTCAGGAGATCCTTCTACCTCAGCCTTCAAGTGGCAAAAATACAAGCACGTGACACCACACCCAGCTAATTTTTTTATTTATTGTAGAGACAAGGTCTTGCCAAGTTGCCCAAGCCAGCCTCAAACCCCTGGGGCTCAAGCAATCTGCTTGCCTCCACCTCCCAAAGTGCTGAGATTAAAGGCATAAGTCACCACAACCAGCACTAAATTTAACTTTTTTAAGTTTATAAAACTATATATTGAAAAGGTTCAACATGTACCTGGAGGAAAACGATACAAAACAATCAACACCAAAAAAATTACTGGACTTTGGAGAAAAAAAAAATTGGGCATCTAAGCAAAAAGAGTAACAAATAACTAAAAGATAGTATTATTGCCACACTTTCAACAGCAATACTATGTACCAAAAGAAAGTGGATTACTCCATTTAAGATATTCAAGGAAAGAAAACATGAGCTAAGGATATTCTATCCAGCTAATGTGATGTTTAATTATAAACATGGCAGATAAACTCATCAACATGTAAGAACTTAAGGATCACTATTCACATGTGCTGTTCCCTTAGGAATCTATAGGAAAATGCCCTTCCAATAATCAAAATGACGAAGAGACACTGACACGTAGCTAGTGGTAATGCACTGTGATGATGACATCAAAAACTGAAAATAAGTGCCAACAAGGATGTGAAGAAACTGGAACACTAATACACTGCTGGTGGGAATGCAAAATAGTGTAATCACTGAAGAAAATAGTTTGAGGTTTCTTCAAAATTTAAACACAGAATTGCCACAAGTGACAGCTATTCCACTCCTAAGTATATACCCAAAGAACTGAAAACAGATACTCAAATATTTGTTCATAGCACTATTCACAATAGCTAACAGGTGGAAACAACCCAAATGTCCATCAACAAATAAATGGATAAATAAAATGTGGTACATCATACAATGAAATGTTATTTGTCCAAAAAAGCAGTGGAATACTAATACATGCTACAATGTGAATGAACCTCAAAAACATTATGCTCAGTGGAAGAAGTCAAAAGAAAAAGAAGTCACATATTATGATTCTATTCATATGAATGCCCGGAAAAGGTAAATCCACAGAAACAGAAAACAGATCGGTGATTGCCAGTGGCCAGAGGTAAGAGGAAATGAGAAATAACTGCTTAACGGGTATACGTTTTATTGAGAATAATGAAAATGCTTTTCCAATAGACAGAGGTGACCAGAGGTACAACACTGAATGTACTAAATGCCACTGAATTTGTTCACTTTAAGATAGTTAACGTTATGATATGTAAATTTCACCCCAAGTTTTTTTTTTAATGAAGAAAAGGTTATTAGAAGAAACACTGTAATGTCAGAAATAATCTGGTTTCATTAATTTTTTTTTAATTTAAAAGACAGCATAAAAGAACAAATGAAGGCTATAAAATAGAACCTATTAACAGCTATGTGCTCTGACAACGTAGACACAAAATTTATTTAAAAATGCATTTCCAGCTGAGCTCGGTGGCTCAGGCTGTAATCCCGCACCTTACGGAGGCTGAGGTGAGTGGATTGCCTGAGCCCGCAGGTTCGAGACCCACCTGGGCAGCGAGACCTCATCTCCACAATAAATAAAAAAATTAGCCAGGCGTGGTAGCGTATGCCTGTAATTACGGCTACTCAGAAGGCTGAGGTGGAAGGATTGCCGGAGCCCAGCAGGCGAGGCTGCGGTGGCTGGGAGTGGCCACTGCACTCCAGTCTGGGCGACCGAGTGAGACTCCAACTCAAAAAAAAAAAAAAATGCATTTCCATTAGCTACAAGTCAGGCAAATTAAGTTTTTAAAAACACTTAAATAACAAATTATCTACTCATTTCTTATAAAACATATAACAGGCCAGGAATCCCAGCATTTGAGAAGCCAATATGGGAGGACTGTTTGAGCTCAGGAGTTCAAGACCAGCCTAGGCAATATAGTGAGACTTTGCATCTACAAAAAATATATTAGAAATTTTAAAAATTAGCTGAGCATGGTGGTGCGCACCTAGTCCCAGCTATCCAGGAAGCTTAGGCAGAAGGATCACCTGAGCCCAGGAGTTCAAGGCTGCAGTGAGGCAGGATAATGCCACTGCACTCCAACCAAGGCAAGAATGAGACTCAAACTCGCATGCACAAGTAACATTTCACCAACAATTACTGAAACAAGCCGGGCTCAGTGGCTCAGCCTGTAATCCCGCTCCTTTGGGAGGCTGAGGTGAGTGGATTGCCGCGGGTTCGAGACCCGCTTGGGTAACTTGGCAAGACCTCATCTCTACAATAAATCAAAAAATTAGCTGGGCGTGGTAGCGCGCGCCTGTAGTTCCATCTACTCGGAAGCCTGAGGCGGAAGGATCGCCAGAACCCAGCAGGTGGAGGCTGCAGTGGCCGGGAGCAGCCACTGTACTCCAGTGTGGGTGACAGAGTGAGACTCCAACTCAAAAAAAAATACGCTTTGGGAGGAGGTGAGGTAAATAAACAAATAAACAAACAAATAAATAAATAACAATTACTGAAACACATATTGGCCTAACTCCAAACTCCATGGAATACATAAATACACAGGAGGGGAAAAAAGCATGCTGCTTAATAAAAGTGAATGCTATCACTTGCAAGTAGTGGGAGAAGGTGACTATAAATTTAGATACAAGGCAACAATAAATGCCATCTCAATCCTTTTTTGACAGGATCTCACTCTGTCACCCAGGCTGGAGTGCAGTGGCACAATCCTGGCTCACTGCGGCCTCGATCTCCTGGGTTCAAGCAATCTTTCTGCCTCCAGAGTACCTGGGAATATAGGCACACACCACCACACCCAGCTATTTTTTTTTCCCCAGAAACGAGGTCTCACTATCTTGCCCAGGATGGTCTCAAATGATTCTTCTACCTCAGCCTCCCAAAGTGCTGAGATTACAGACATGAGTAACTGTAGCTTGTCCATCTCAACCTTTTAAGGATAGCTTAGGTACACTTCTACTAACAAGCCATCAGTCTTGTACGAATTCTAATAGAGTTCACTGCCAAAAAAAAGGATATCCCACTCCCAACATCCAAGCAACTCAACCAAGCAACAATAACACTCTGGGTGCTTCTGAAGATTGCCCTGAAATGTCAATTACCCAAAATTTTTACAGCACTACACAAAAAGAGCTGTTACCTCCAAGTGAACCTGAACCACTCAAAAAGAACAATTTCTTAATCACTGGGTAAATTAAATTGAATTTACGCACTAAATCACTTTGCCCTGATTTTATGGAAACTAATAACTAATGTATAACAATGCATAAGTAAAAAACTATCAACCTGCTGAAATATTCAATTAATCAGAACTGAAACATTAGTCTACATTATTAAAACAATCAAACCCAACCTTTACCTTAAAAGTAAGGTAGTGAATGGCATCTAATTTTTACCCATAAAACTGAAATTATCTTATAGAAATCATAATTTCAACAATTAGCTAATATAAGTAACAATTCACTTTAACATAAAATAGTAATAGTTACCTATTCATAGTTCCAGATACATCAACATCATTCATAAAACATTCAATGCTCAAAGGGAGGTCTGAAGCATTTGCACTCATCAATTTCTTGAGTTTTTCACACTCCTGAGAGAGTCGTAATAATGCACGGATTTTGGACTTTATGTCTAGCTTGTATTTCTTCCCAAATTCTTCACAGAAGTGACTTACTAACACTTCATCAAATTTCCTGCCTCCCAATGTTGTATCAAATGCAGTGGCCAGAATCTTAAAAAAAAAAGATAGTAATTAACCTAGCAAATATTAAGCAATCAATTTTAAAATTTATCATGATATACATCTAACTACTTAGTTGTTTATAAAAAGAGATGGGGGTTACGTTAAGGTTCAAATAAGTCAATGTGCACATGTCATGCAGACCTTGTTACAACTACACTGTGAAAATACGCTATCATCCCCAATTTACAGAAAATGCTACAAGCCTAGACATATGAGATAACCTGCAGGTCACAAAGCCACTAAGTGGTAGAAGTGGAATTCAAAGCCAAATCACCGTAATTCCAAAATCCATGCCCTCTCCACTATACCAATTTGACTCGCAGTAGCAATTACATGGCCAAGGCCAAATACACTAACATGTCATATATACATACTTCTAGTCTTACCACTATCACAAAACTGTGAATAATAAATACCCAAGGCTGAGCTCTATGCAGATTACTGCCAGAAGGATGCTAAAGCCATAACTCATATCAATTTGTTTCTCTTTAACACAGAAAACTACTTAACTCAGGTTATCTGTTTTCCAAATCTCTAGCAGATTAGAAGCAAACTAGATCTAATTAGATTCAATAATAGAAGATATGCTAAATAAGTGATGACATCCTTGTGAAGGAATAAAACCAGTAAAATAATCTCTTAAAGGGCACTAAATGTCACGGGCAAATGTTCTTAGTATGCTAACGGGAAGGAAAGAAAAAATAGTACACAGAACTAACTACAGTATGACTCCAAATTTTGTTTTCTTAAAAAACGGACTGAAATACATCAAACTGTTAAAAAAAAATTTAAAAAAAAAAAAAGGTAAGAATATAAATAATGACTTTTCTTTACACATAAATGTTTTTCCAAGTTTGGAGGATGTTTTTATAATAAATATTTTTATAATTAAATTTAAAAAGCAATCAAAAGGATTGGAAACCTGACAGGTGACAGTTGACAGAAAAGAACAATTCAGAAAAACAAAAGCAGATGGTCACTAATACACATCACTCTCATTCAAAGCCAGGCTAAATTATGACCAGAACCCTCTGCTTAAAAAAATGAAAGTATAGGATGGGCGTAGTGGTGCACACCTGTAGTCCCAGCTACTTGGGAGGTTAAGGCAGAAGGATCACCTGAGCCCGGGAAGTTGAGACTGCAATGAGGTGTGATCATGCCACTGGATTACAGCCCCCTGGGTCACAGAGTAAGACCCCAACTCAAAAAAAAAAAGTTTTAAATATGGAATGGTTCTTAGAAATAATTCTATTAGTGATTAAAATTTATAAACACTGAGAGTCACATTGTATCCACCATTTATAGCAGGAAAAAAAAAAATCACAACCCAGTACTGTTGCTCACACCTATAATCCCAGTACTTTGGGGCAGCTGAATCAAGAGAATTGCTTGAAGCCAGCAGTTCAGGAACAGAATGGGCAAAATAGTGAGACTTCAGTCTCTTAAAAAAAGAAAATAAAATCACAAACCTCTAGTTTCCTAATTATCTGAAAATTTTGCTTTCTTTAAAAGAGAAAAAAATAAACTAAAAACAATTATTAACCAGAAAGTGGAACCAAGCTGATTTTTCAAAGAAACAAAAGACTGCAACAAAGTCTCAAAATGCCCTTTCAAAGTACCAAATATTTATTTTGGGATAGTCTCTCCCCACCAATCTCCATTTGGGGGAGAGTGGCAGTTTAGTCCCTGAAACCAAAAACTCTGATATACAATTCAAATAATTAAAGCAAACACTTGGAAAATTCTTGGTTTTTAAAGAAAAATCTAGATAAAATCATCTAGCTACACACGGAACTGATTTCATACCCTACTGTAGAACTACTAGTATATACCAGCCAACTCAACTGTGAAATATCACCCTCTGGCCACTCCTTGCCTTCTATTCTTCTGTGTGTATAAAACTGCTTAACCTGTAAGTTTTCTAGAAATCCAGAATGATACTTCTATTTAGTTTCTTTTGACATTCATGTTCTAGTTCCTCCACCCCTTTTCCAGGACACTCAAAACCTTAAGAGCTAGGGAACAGAGTGCCTGTACTACCCCCCTCACTCCCCAGTATAAAATACAGCAAGTGACTACATGTTTTAAAATCTGCAAGGTAAGCAGATTTATTATTTCTCCCATATTATAGATGATATCTTAAGAACTTTTCCTCGAGGTCTATATGCTTTGCTTCACACCATGCCAATTCTTGATAAATTATTTTGGGCCTGTACCTCCACCCCTACAAATACCTAGTTTCCAGTTCAGATAGCTCATAGCAAGCTTTGTTTCATTAGTGAAACAAAATTCTTTAACCATTTAATTTGTCACTCAAAAAAATCACAATTACCATCCTAGTAAAATTGAAACAAATATACTTACTTTCAGTTTTCCTCTATTAAATGCACATACAGAAACTTGATAAGCAGAATGGCCCATGTCTACAAAAACTACATTTCTTGGTTTCTCTTCTAAGGCAGGAAGATCTTGCTTATAGATTCCATACGCAAGAGCAACTACACAACGAAAAAAGTAAATTCAACATAACAGTATCAACTAAGTAACTAAGTAGTAAATAAAAGTAGCAAGAAAAAACAAGTTTTCTATAAAGTGAATAGGACTGCATCATGTGTTCTGTTTCAGACAGAATCAAACTCTTTTTTTTTTTTTTTTTTTTTGAGTTGGAGTTTCACTCCGTCGCCCAGACTGGAGTGCAGTGGCCGCTCCCGGCCACCGCAGCCTCGACCCGCTGGGCTCCGGCGATCCTTCCGCCTCAGCCTTCCGAGTAACCGGAATTACAGGCACGTGCTACCACGCCCGGCTGATTTTTGACTTATTGTAGAGATGAGGTCTCACCAAGTTGCCCAGGTGGGTCTCGAACCCGCGGGCTCAGGCAGTTCACTCACCTCAGTCTCCCAAAAGCACGGGATTACAGGCTGAGCCACTGCGCCCAGCTAAAATCAAATTCTTTGTAAGTATTACATAACTTATTCAAGAACAACACAGAGTCAAATGCTGACATTCACTTAGACTTCCTTAGTTTCCAGCGGGCTATGGCAATTTTCCTCAAGCCAATTCCTCCACTTCCCAAACATATTTTCCTAAATTTCTTCTACCCTTGTGCCATGTTAACACTCCCATGTGTTCCGTCCATAAGATGCTGCTTTATGCTACATTCCTCTGACTTCATCAGTCGATAAGTATCAACTAAGTAGTTGACCAATCTTGAAACCAAAACACTGCTCCACACATATACATATATGTTCAGGCATGTGATTAAACATGGAAGTGCATGTTAAAAGGGTACACAAAAAGTACTGGTCAGATTAATTCTTCATATGTGAAGCAGTACCCAAAAACACTATGATACACAGGTGGTAAGCAAGGATAGCAGTGCTCCAAGCTAAATAAAGAGCAAGAAACCCCAGGGTTTTAAATTTTCACAACCAGCTGGGCACAGAGGCTCATGCCTATAATCCCAATACTTTGGGAGGTGGAGGCAAGAGGATTGTCTGAGTCCAGCGGTTCAAGACTGGCCTGGGCAACTTGGCGAGACCTTGTCTCTACAATAAATCAAATAATTAGCCAGGTATGGTGGTGCACATCTGTAGTTCCAGCTATTTGGAAAGCTGAGGCAGAAGGATTGAATGAACTCAGCAGGTCAAGGCTGTGGTGGCCATAAGCATGCCAACTGTACTCCAGCCTGGGTGACAGAGTGAGACTCCAACTCAAAAAAAATTAATAAATAAATTTTCACAACCTTCAAGATTAAGCAAGTCAAAAAAGTAACAAATAGTCCTTCTTACCGGCAGTAGTTTCATTCATTAATCGCAGGCAATTGAGACCAGCAATCTGTGTTGCATCCATCACCGATCGTCTTTCTGCATCAGTATAGAAACAAGGAACCTACAAAAAAAATGTGAACATTTACTGTACTACAGAGTTCTCATTTTAGTAAAATCCAGAAATATCCTCAAATATCTTCAGAAATTTATTCTGTATACAGGATAAATTTAAAAATTTACTCTGTACTTTCTGTTTCAAAATACTTCAACCTAGCAGGGAAAAGTTAGAATATTCAGTAAGTAGTGTTGGGATAAATAGATAGCCAAATATTACATTGCAGACTACATACAATAACAATCTAAAGTAGTGACTGTACAGAAAAGAGTAAGAGCCCAGAAACTGTTATCCTTAGAAAAGGCCTGCTTGCATGTTGGCCCATGCCTTGCATCTAATAACCTGACTGACATTAGGAACTTGATTGTTAAACAGTTTAGGCTCAATGTGCCTAAACTGTTGGTTTAAATAATGTAGTTTGTGTTTTCCTTCTGGGAGTCTCGAATTTTGGTGCATGTTAGGTATATAGGATACCTATATGACTGATTCTCAATAAAAACTCTGGACTTCTAGACTCAGGCAGAACTTCTCTGATGGAAAACATTTCATATGTATCATTACAAGTTGCTGCTGGAAGAATTAGGAGCATCCTGTCTGACTCAAGCTTGTCCCTGATCTCCTTCACACAGTGCCCCATGTACCTTTTCTTTTGTTGATTTTGTTTTATATCCTTCCACTACAATAAGTCTTACCATGAGTATAGCTATATACTGGGTTCCATGAATATCCTCAGCAAATCAACAAAACGCAGTGTTTGTGGCCTTGAGAATTGCCCAAGCATAACTTAACATATCACTTTTTTAAAATGTTTTTATTTATTTTTTGAGTTGAAGTCTCACTCTGTCACCCAGGTTGGAATGCAATGGCACACTCACGGCCACTGCAGCCTCCACCTGCTGGGTTCAGGCGATCCTTCCTCCTCGGCCTTCCAAGTAGCTGAACTGCGGCACATACCACCACACTCGACTAATTTATTTTATTTATTGTAGAGATGAGGTCTTGCCAAGTTACCCAGGCTGGTCTCGAACCCATGGGCTCAGGCAATTCTCTCACCTCGACCTCCCAAAATGCTGGGATTATAAGCATAAGCCACGGTGCCCAGCCTAACACACCACCTTTTAACTTGATCCCCAAAACTGGAAAAGCAGCTCAGGCATTCCACTGTTTCACATAAATTTTACTCCTTAATTCAGGAAAAGGCACTGGGCAGGAATGGGGACAAATTTGGGAGACCAAGGGAACTGAGGAAAGGTAGAAAGCTTCTAAGAAATACAGTGCCTGAGGAGGTACACTTCTTCAACAAGGGTACCTGATCTCAGACCAGGTGACGTGGGGACCAAGGTGAGGCCCAAACTTTACCTGTACAATGACCATTTGTATATCTAACACTGAATTATACACATCTTTAAAGTAAAAATTAAAAAAAAAAAAAAAAGTAGCACAGTGCCTACTGTATTAGCCACTGGGGAATCATGGTCATTGAATCTGAACTTTTTAAAAGGAACATGGCATTTTTATTCTTCTTTAAATCTCCAGGATGTGGCACACTGCTATAATCCAAGCCTTCCTGACAAATGTCAGTCTACTGGACAACAGACTCTGAAGTGAAAAAGTTACCTAACAGTCCTTGCTTTGCCAATCAATGCACCAACATTAAGACGAAAGAGGCCACAGAACAAAAGAATCAGATAACAACTGCAGAATGAGAAGACACAGTGGTAAAGCCAATATAGCCACACATATTTCAACAGACCCTAAGAACTCCATCATACTACAAGCACAAAGCTAGAAGTAGCCAGGCTTCCATCTAAACAAGGATATGGGAAAGACAAGATGAAGCCTACAGCTGCCTTGTCTTTAATGCTAGATACAGACAGCAAATACAAATGGAGAATAAAACAGCCATTTACAACTGGAGGGTATTCAACAAATTCAACAAATGAGTTTTTTTGTTTTTGTTTTTTTTTTGAGTTGGAGTCTCACTCTGTCACCCAGACTGGAGTGCAGTGGC
>NW_007014920.1:104870-139216 GCF_000164805.1 Carlito syrichta
ACCACGCCCGGCTGATTTTTTGATTTATTGTAGAGATGAGGTCTCGCTGCCCAGGCAGGTCTCGAACCTGCGGGCTCACGCAAGCCACTCATCTCAGCCTCCCAAAGGTGCGGGATTACAGGCTGAGCCACCGAGCCCGGCAACAAATGAGTTTTTTGTACCCTGTGCCAGGTAGGTGCTTAAAAAAAACCCAGGAAGAAGTAGGCAGACTTTGAGATAAACCTTGAAGAACAGATAAGATTTAAATAGGCAGAATAATGGAAACAGCCTGAGCAAAAGCTAGTAAGCAGAAAATATTTAAGGAAAGAAAGACTAGTTTGACAAATTTTTTTAAAGAATCACCACAACCTGAAACACAAAACAATTTACATGCAATTAGTGTAGCTTTCTTTTCTCTGCTTTTTCATTAAAATCCCCATAGTGTACAGGCAATAAACTCACCGACACAACACAGTCAACAACAGGTTTCTTAAGAACACTTTCTGCCGTCTCCTTCAGTTTGGACAAAAGCATGGCAGTCACTTGCTCAGTGGTAAAATTTCGTTCTTCCTCCATATATGTCACCTGCAAGAAAACAATAATATTACAATAATATAATATTACAATTCCCAGCACCTCCCATTACCAATGGAACATTATCTCAAGAGGGAATTGGGAAAAAAGCTAGTTTGGGAAGTAACAATTACCTGAAGGTCATTTTTAGCTTTTAACATGCTTTCTAAACAAACACTTAAGAGAGATGGAAGACTACAATGTAAAACAATACCTGAGACAAGTACAGAAACAACTGGTGTAGCTTACCATGACCCACATTGTCCCTCCATAAAGGTGCTGCTGGTACAAATGATTTTACAATCTGACATATTATGTGTGTTTTACTGTGTTTATTGTATTATCTATCCTCCGATTAGAATTCCACCTAACCTGAAGACATGGATTTCTCTGATTATTCACTGCCATAGCCCCAGCACCCAGAACAGGACCTGACACAATAAATGGTGGTTGAATTTGTTTGTTTGCTGATTGACTGACTGACTGACTGATTGATTGATTGATTGAGTCAGAGTCTCACTCTGTCACCCAGGCTGGAGTGCAGTGGCCTGCTCATGGCCACCGCAACCTTGACCTGCTGGGCTCAGGTAATCTTTCCTCCTCAGTCTTCCAAGTAGCAGGAACAACCAAACCCAGCTATTTTTTTTAATTTGTTGTAACAAAGTCTCAACAAGTTGCCCAGGCTGGTCTCGAACCCCTGGACTCAGGCAATCCTCTCACCTCTCAGCCTCCCAAAGTGCTAGGATTACAGGCTTGAGCCACCACGCCTGGCCTTGAATTTTTTTTAAATGATGAAGAAAGCTTCAAGATAAAGCCCTATCTCAGATAAAAGTCTACAATTTTAATAATAGTTACAAATTTTAAATGCCAAAAGACTGCCTAGCATAAGCCCATCCCCATGCCCATATTCCCCAATTACAATCCAGATGGCAAAAAATATTGCTCTCTTTTAGCTGCTGTTCCAACTCATTGAGAATCACTCTCCTCCTGCTCAGTCCAACGATAATCCATTATGGTTTCTCATTCTACTGCCTGATAAAGATGGGGAAATATCCCTTCCAGTGAGCCCCTTTCTAAATTATCGTCTTCTTTCCTGCTATTTGCTTAATTCTTAGTTAATTCTTCCACTTCTAAACTTGGATCTACCTGCTCCCCAGATCTTCTTCCATGTTTTTTTCTCCTGTGGCTCTTGCAATGTTTATGACTAAATCTGCCAATATCCAACCTATTCCACTCTAATAAGTATTGCCCATTTCCTTGCCTTCCTTTTTTACCTTTTTCCCTCTTCTGCACCCCTGCTTCACCTCTTACTGTGCCACTCAAATTATTCTGAGATAATTACGAGACATCTTAAGTAAATTCAGTGATCATTTTTTAGTTATCAGAATCCTTCACTTCTAAATTTGACTAAATTCTCAGCTACACTAGAATGGACTACCTTCTTCTCATATTTCTCACCATCTCTTAGCTCTTGAGCCTGTTCTCATGATTCTTCCGTCAGGAATGTCTCCAATACCACATCTCCTCTCCCTAAACTCACTTGCATGGAAAGTTCATCCCCCACCTCCTCATGGATTCTTCTTACTATCTCTGAGTCCAGGAAAGGCAGATATGTCTATTCTACCCATCTCCCAGTCTCTCACCTCTTTTGTGTGAACAGTTAACTCCATACTTCACAAAGAAATGTCCCAGAGATATCAAACACCAAACTCACTTTTCCCCAAGAGAACATCTCTTTCCAACCTAAGTCCTACTGTCAAGAATAGGACCATATGTGACCACATATTTGCTAGTGACTTAAAAGTATTGATTCCTCTTCCCCAAGTGACTCCCTAAAATCACTTCAGACAGAAAGGTCATTGCATCGTGAACAAAACAAGCAGTAATGGTAGTGTGAACTTCAACTATCACTCCCAGAGGCCACCAACCCATATTAACAGCACCACCAATGCTCCTAGCCAAAATCTAGATCATTCCAAAAGTGTCAAATGGTCTTTACCCATCAGTAAAAGCCTTTCCTAAGCATTTGTAAGAATTTTCACTACAATTTGACATCAGAAAGATATGGATGTATATTTAGCTGATAAAATGCATTTTAATCATAAGAAATTAACTTGAGAATATTACCTTTATGCCCGTTAATCCAGTGGGCAATTGTACAATATCATAAGCAAGGTTAGATTTTTCTGCCTCCACAAACGGATCAGAGAATGCTCGGCCATGGAATCTTTTAAATCCCTGGACTGTGTTCTTTGCATTGGAAATTACCTAAGAGAAAGAAAATCAAAGAATGGAAAGACTACTATTACTTTTTTTTTTTTATTTCAACAGCCTCAGCTTCCATTAGCATCAGTTTAACTTCACAAAGTTTCCTTCTTAGCCTCAGTTGCTTCAAACACTCAACCTTTCTTAACAGTGCCTGCTAGCACATGAAGAGAGGCATGAAAAACTTGCATGGATCTCTCACAGTGGCAATGCTAAAACCAAAGCCCAGCTCTTTCTACTCCTCCATGAAGTCAGGTCACTTACAATTATTAAAGTATTTTCTGTTCTTAAACTTCTAATAAGCATTTGCATAAAATGATTTTTAGCTTTTAAAAACTGCCCATAGTTTATGGTTCTAAGTTTCCAGGAACCAATTCAGCAATACATTGCAATTCAGAAAATCTAAAGAAACTTCCCACAAGGGAAAAAAGAGCATACTAAAAACATAGATGAACACAAAAGTATATTGAGAAACTATGATTTGTAATAGCAGAAGCCTAGAAACAGCCTGGATGGTTAATAACAGGGAAATGGTTAAATAAGTTATGGTATACCTATGCAATAAAATACCATAAAATAGATAAGAGTTTTCAGAAGCTGGGGAGACAAGTCTATACAATATAATCTCACTTTCTTAGCGTGAAAAATACATATGCTTATAAAAAATACAAAGGTTTATACATTAAGGTATTAATGGCAGTTTTGGATAATAACTGGGAATGGATGACTTCTAAATTCTTTATACTTCTATGTTTATATTTCCTAATTCCTCTAAAATAAACTACTGCAAATATTATTGTTTTCTTTTTTTTTTTTGTCGGAGAATCATTCTGTCACCCAGGCTGGAGGACAATGGCACTATCATGGCTCACTGAAGTCTCACCCTCCTGGGCTCAGGCAATCTTTCCACCTCAGCCTCCCGAATAACTGGAACTGCAGGCACACACCACCACATTCCTGGCTAATTTTTTTACTTTTATTTTTGTAGAGACAAGGTCTTGAACTCCTGGGCTCAAGTGATCCTCTCACCTCAGTCTCCCAGAGTGCCAGGATTACCAGCGTGAGCCACCACGCCCAGTCAGACTATTACAATTTATAAGGGGAATATTCTGGCAAAGATACTCCAAAAATTCCAGAATGAACTTGTGCTTAAGATTTATAGACTCCTTCTCCCATTGCAGGAGATATACCAAGTCCTCTCAGGAGGTATGACCAAGTCTTCCTGCATCAGCTAGGTCAAAAGGCATACACACAGAAGTCCTTTTGTAAAACAAACAAAGCCTCCAGAATTAGGCCCTTCTTGAATATGCTGCCAAATAGAAACTCTGTAACAAAATAACTATGTCAACCTAGAACTAGGCAGCCAGTTTAGTACAATAACTGTTCTCAATAATGAAAGTAGGTTTAGAAACAGGAAGACTTCAATGGAATTTTAGAAAAAAAGACATTTCAAAATAGCCCTGCATTTGCTATGTACTGCCTCCTAAAATATCTAGGACAAAATAAGATTAGAAAACACTCAATCTAATTAAAAACAATTTGCCATGCACCATTTTCTTAGGCTCATAAAATTTTGACCCCACCCAGTCAAGAAAAATAGACGGTTGTTCACTCTATATTCCCTCCATATTGAACCCTAAAAAGATTAAGAATGCAACTCCTCAATTTTACAGAAACGTCAAACACCAGGATAACAGAATTCTTAGTTCTGCTGCTTTGGTTACTCAGAAGTCAGTAAATATGTCAGGTTCCTGGTTTACACAGCGAACTAATAGCAAGTCCTCAAATGTACTTCGAGAGGTATGCTTTCCTTCCTTGAGAAATCTGAATAACAAGATATACAAATAAGGTGAAAGGCCTCACAAGATAGACTTTAAGGAGCATCTAAAGAATCAAGGGACAAGCAAGTCTTGCTTAAACAAGATTTGGGCAAAAATACATCTAATAGTTTGCACTGAACAGATTATACTGTTAATGCTATTTTAAAGCTATTTGTTTCTCACTTAAGTAGCCGTCCCTTGGTATTGACCGGGGATTGGTTCCAGGTCACCCCTTGGATTATACCAAAATCCATGGGTATATAGTACTGGCATATAACCTACACCCATCCTCTTGTACACATGAAATCAACTCTAGATTATTTATAACACCCGATACAATGTAAATGCTATGTAAATAGTTGTTACACTGTATTGCTTTTATTTATATTATTTTTTATTGTTGCATTTTATTTTTTCCCAAATTTTTCAATTCACAGTTGTTTGAATCCACAAATATGGAACCCACGGGATACAGAGGGCTGACTATACATGAGAACAGGGTTCAGGTCTGTGTTTGTCAGGTGTATACCCACCCAGGGCCTATCACAGTGCTAGGCACATAATAATGGGCATTCAACTAGTTGCTGAACAGACAGATGATCAAACAAGAGAGAAATTAAGTCATTTTAGGAAATATAAAACTCTACCTGGCTTTTGGCTGCTGCTCCAATTGAACGATTCTTAGGACCAAAAGAAATGCAAGCCCTAGAAGAGAAAACAAACATTTAAGAATCAAACCATATTGCAATAGTACATCCAAAGCCATAGGAGGCAAGATTTCTGAGCCTCAGCTAAAAAGCCATTTAACAGTACACATTTATGATTTTGACCTTTCTATTAAGTAAATCTGTTCATGGAATGGGCTGCCTCTTAGAATGAGCCATCATTAAGATGTTGGAGCACAAGTCTGATGTGTTAACTATCTGTCTAGAAAACTACAGAAAGAGGTAGACTGACTAGCCAGTCTCTACCATCCTGTTAATTATTTTCCAAGTCTCATGTTTAAAATCCCAAAAAGTATATATACCCTGGCTGGGCATGGTAGCTCAAACCTGTGGTCCCAGCACTTTGGGAGGCCAAGGCGAGAGAATCACTTGAGTCCAGGAGTTCGTGATCAGCCTAGACTACGTGGCAAGACCTCGTCTCAAAAAATAAGCCAGGCATGGTGGTGTGTGCCTGCAGTCCCCAGCTACTTGGGAGGCTGAGGCAGGAGGACCGCCTGAGCCCAGAAAGTCAAGGCTGCGGTGAGCCGTGATCGTGCCACTGCACTCAAGCCTGGATGACAGAGTGAGATCCCAACTCAAAACAAATAAATAAATAAAATATACTCTCACATCAACATATAAATTAGTGTTCATCTTGTTTTTAGGATATCTTATAACTTCACCAAGAATATAGACTACAAACCCTAAAAACAACTCTTGCCCTACTGCATGTAGTAAAAAGCTAATTTTTCAAAACTAGCTTCCAAGGACTCAGAATTTCTGACAAAGAACTTTATCCCTACTTCCGAACATTCCTCCAAATCACCAAAATTCATACACTGCCTGCTGGTTGGCTTTATTTACTGCTTCTTTTAGAAGGTAAAACTGAAATTTGATTTAAGGTATTAAAAATATTGTGTTTAAGTTTAAAAAGTCAGTTGCCTTGGAGTGGAGGCTTTTGCTGTCATGGTCCCTATGCTTTCCCATTTTTCATTCTAACACCTCGGGAACCCTGCCCTGTCACATCAGATTCATTCATATAACTCAAAAAATCCTCAAGGACAAAACTTTTCCCAGAATCCACTTTTCCCTCAAGCTAGTAAGCCTTCTCTTCCTCCTACTTTAATAATAATGACTGTGCCAGGCATGAGCTATGCCTGTAATCCCAGTGCTTTGGGAGACTGAAGCAGGAAGATCACTAGAGACTAGAAGTTTTGAGACTATCCTGGGCAACATAACGAGACTCTGTCTCAAGAATAAATAAAATAAGGGTATTAATAAGTAAATTTATCCAGTTATTAATAAGTAAATATATCCATTTACCCATAAAATTTGAAAGTAGTGGTCAATACTATACAGCATATCTCCAGCTTTGACTTATATCCTCCCTGAAATTCCTAGTACTGTCCTTTCAGCAGTGAATAGATTAAGGACTCTGAAGCCATAACACCTCAGTCCAAATCTGACTACATTTAGATGACCTATCCATTAGCTCAGTATAATTGTGTGACTTATATAAACTTACTAGCCTACAGAAACTGGCACAATGCTGGGCCTGACACTTTCCAACCAATGGGCTAAGAACCCTTGAAAGCCAACCTCCCAGGTAAGTTGTAGGCAGCTATGCCCAATTAAAGGCATAGCCTGAGATCTCATCAGAATTTCTCCAAATCCTAAGTTCTTTGGACCTAGAAAGTGCTGAGGATAGGCAATCTTACCAACTCAGTTTACTCCCTCCACTCCAAAGAAGCTGCCTAGCCTAAAGCCTAAAAACTGGAAGACCTACATCTTCTAAAAATCACCATATTTGGCTGGGTGCAGTGGCACACACTTGTAATCCCAGTACTTTGGGAGACTGAGGCAGGAGAACTACTTGAACTCAGGAGTTCAAGATCAGCCTAGGCATAGCAAGACCTCATCTTTAAAAAAAAAAAAAAAATTTGCTAGGCATAGTCATGTGTACCTATAGTCCCAGCTACACAGGAAGTTGAAGAAGAAGGATCCCCCTGAGCCCAGGAGATCCAGGTTGCAGTGAGCCGTTAATAATGCCATTGCACTCTAGCCTGAGCAACAGAGTAAGACTCTGACTCAAAACAATAATGAAAATAAAAACCACCAGATCTAAAAATAAGCTCGGTGGCTCAGCCTGTAATCCCAGCGCTTTGGGAGGCTGAGGTGAGTGGATTGCCTGAGCCTGTGGGTTCACGACCCGCCTGGGCAACTTGGCGAGACCTCATCTCTTCAATAAATCAAAAAATTAGCCGGGTGTGGTAGCGCGCACCTGTAGTTCCAGCTACTTGGAAGGCTAAAGCAGAAGGATCGCCGGAGCCCAGCAGGTTGAGGTTGCAGTGGCCGGGAGCGGCCATTGCACTCCAGTCTGGGTGACAGAGTGAGACTCCAACTCAAAAATAAATAAATTAATTAATTAAATAAAAAATAAATAAAAATAACTAAAAACCACCAGGTCTAAATTTCTACGGTACACCCCCCCACTAAGACCTCAATCCCAAATAACTAAAAGGCACTGTTACTTCTCTTCCATTATTTCCTAAAGCCCTTCTTTCAAACCTTCATCTCCTCAAAACAATTACTAGGCTCTAAGAATAAAAAGCATTAACGTTCCCAACGTTCCCATAGGTCCTGTTAAAAGGTTATTTCCTTATTCTACCTCAGTAACTCTGAAACTGTCCTACTTCTTTCCTTCCAAATAAAACCAACTGCCAACAAATAAAGCCCATATTATTTAATATGGAATCTAAGACCTCTCCCAACCCAACCTCACCCCATTTTCCAGCAGTATCTCACTCACAAGTGAGCCAACACAAGTTCAATAGTCTCCCAATCTTCCTGCTTTTCTCATGCCACTTTTAACACCTGAAATTTCCTAGTCCTTCGCCTGTTCTCTAGGAACATCACCTATTTTGCCTGTAATGAAAAATCCACCCCCACCCAGAGTTTAAAAAAAAAAAAAAGAAAGAAATCAATCATTTCTACCTCCTAAAACTTACTGGACTTTGGGTTTAATATCTACTTAGCACCAACCACAAACTGAACTGCATTATGAATGATAACATTTCTTTCTTCTTGAACACTTTATATAGAAAACACCAGTTTTAGTTTGTTTGTTTTTGAGTCAGAGTCTCACTCTGTTGCCCAGGCCGGAGTGCAAGAGCATGCTCACAACCACCGGCAGCCTCAACCTGCTGGGCTCAGACAATCCTTCCACCTCAGTCTTCCAAGTAGCTGGGACTATAGGAACATGTCGCCACATCCAGCTAATTTTTTGATGTATTGTAGAGACGCAACTTTGCCAAGTTGCCCAGGCTGGTCGCGAACGCCTTGGCTCAGGCAATTCCCTCACCTAGGCCTCCCAAAGTGCTGAGATTACAGGCATGAGCCACCTAGCCAGAAACACCAGTGTTTAATGAAGCTTTTTTTCAGTTGTGCTTGTGCATACCAGGTCTCAATGTACAATTCAAACAAATTTCAGGTCTTAGGTTGCAGACATGCACTACTGAATAAAGCAGTCACTAGCCCCATGTGGCTATTTAAATTATTTAAAATTAAATGTAATTTAAAACTCAGTTCTTCAGTACCACTGACCACATCTCAAGTGCTTAATATACAAGTGTGGCTTGTGGCTACTGTTCTGGACAATACATATATAGAACATGTTCCATCATCACAGAACATTCTATTGGACAAAACATTATTCCCTAGAATAATATTCCCTAGATGGTATTACTCTAGACAATACTCTCCCTTGAAAACCTATATCTGCATTTCTAAAAGTAATAGGAAGTGTTCACACACCTCAAAGAGCCAAAAAATGGTTAAAAAGTTTGGCTCAGTACAAATGATTAATCCTTTTTCTGGTGTATGCATGTACACACTGGAAATAGTTCCCAACTTCTTACAAAGCAATCAAACGTCACTAATTACACTTCAATCTTTACTATGTAATACAGCAATTAAACTTTTTTTTTTTTTTTTTTGAGTTGGAGTCTCACTCTGTCACCCAGACTGGAGTGCAGTGGCCGCTCCTGGTCACCGCAGCCTCGACCTGCTGGGCTCCGGTGATCCTTCCACCTCAGCCTTCTAAGTAGCCGGAATTACAGGCATGCACTACCACGCCCAGCTGATTTTCTGATTTATTGTAGAGATGAGGTCTCGCTGTCCAGGCAGGTCTCGAACCCACGGGCTCAGGCAATTCACTCACCTCAGCCTCCCAAAGGCGCGGGATGCGGGATTACAGGATGAGCCACCGAGCCCAGCTTTTTAGGTTTTTTTTTTTTTTTTTTGGTTTGGGGTTTTTTTTGAGTCAGGATCTCACTCTGTCACCAAGGCTAGAGTGCAGTAGCATGATCACAGCTCATTGCAGACTTAACCTCCTGGGCTCAGGTGATTCTTCCACCTCAGCCTCTACAGTCGCTGGGACTACAGGCATCTTCCACCATGCCAGGCTAATTATTTTATTTGTTGTAGAGACGAGGTCTCACTATGTTGCCTAGACTGGTGTCGAACTCCTGGGTTCAAGGAATTCTCCTGCCTTGGCCTCCCAAAGTGCTAGGATTACAGGTGAGAGCCACTGCATCTGGCCTAGCAATTAGGCATCTAAACTTTCTTTTTTGTTTAGATGGGCTCTCACTATGTTACCCAAGTCGATCTTGAACTCCTGGCCTCAAGTGATCCTCCCACCTCAGTTTCCCAAGTGCTAGAATTACAAGCTGTAACCCACTGTTCCCAGCTCCAGCACTTAAACTTCAAAAAAGGTGTTCACTCTTGCAGTATGGGAAAATTTCACACTTTTCTCACCACATCATACAAAAATCATCTATATCACTAAAAATCTCTTACATCTATAAAAGTTCTATAATAATAGGCACTACTGCACTAGAGAAAGAAATCCTTAGCTTTTCCACTTCACCATCTACTCAGTTGACTTGAACACGGTATAGTTAAAAGAGATCAGCCTGGGTCTGTCCAAACCTTTTCTGCCTTTTTAGCTCGGTAACCTCTGTTGTTTAATCTGAGATTCTATTTGCTCATCTTTAAAATTTAGGTAATTCTGCCTATCTCATAGGATTTTTATAGATTCAGTTAGATGATCCTCTTTAAAAGAGCTTATGTCAGAGACTACCACATCATAAATAATATTATAGCTCCAATAAAGCCATGGTATAGGTTTCATGTAAATATATACCAACTATTTTGTTATAAAAGTTATTTTCAACTTCTCAAACTATTCATTAAATCTTTAAAATTAGCCAGGCTCGGTGGCTCAGCCTGTAATCCCGCGCCTTTGGGAGGCTGAGGTTGAGTGGGTTGCCTGAGCCCGCGGGTTCAAGACCCACCTGGGCAGGCGAGACCTCATCTCTACAATAAAATCAAAAACTAGCCAGGCATGGTAGCGCGTGCCTGTAATTCCGGCTACTCGGAAGGCTGAGGCGGAAGGATCACCGGAGACCAGCGGGTCAAGGTTGCAGTGGCCGGGAGCGGCCACTGCACTCCAGTCTGGGCGACAGAGTGAGACTCCAACTCAAAAAAAAGTCTTTAAAATTATCTATTGGTGTGGGAGTGAAAAAAAGTCCTGCTACTTTCATTAAGAAAGAACTGAGCCGGGTTCAGTGGCTCAGTCTGTAATCCCAGCGCTTTGGGAGGCTGAGGTGAGTGGATTGCCTGAGTCCGCGGGTTCGAGACTCGCCTGGGCAACTTGGAGAGACCTCATCTCTACAATAAATCAAAAAATTAGCCAGACATGGTAGCACGCGCCTGTAGTTCCAGCTACTTGGAAGGCTGAGGCGGAAGGATCGCCGGAGCCCAGCAGGTCGAGGCTGCAGTGGCCGGGAGCGGCCACTGTACTCCAGGTCTGGGTGACAGAGTGAGACTCCAACTCAAAAAAAAAAAGAAAGAAAGAACTGAAAAACAGAATATTATCAATTTGTTGAATTGAGTCAATACGTAAAACAGCACAAGTCGAAAGATTTTGAAAACTAAAAGCTTACAAAAAGAAATCTAGTATTTGCCAGACGTGGTGATTCACGCCTGTAATCCCAGCACTTTGGGAGGCAGAAGCAAGAGGACTGCCTGAGTCCAGGAGTTCGAGACCAGCCTTGGCAACTTGGTGAGACCTCGTCTCTACAATAAATCAAAAAATTAGCTGGACGCCATGGCACACGCCTGCAGTTCCCACTACCTGGAAGGCTGAGGTGGAAGGATCACCTGAGCCCAGCGGGCCAAGCCTGGAGTGGCCATGAGCATGCCACTGCACTCCAACCTGAGCAACAGAGTGAGACTCCTATGGAAGGAAGGAAGGAAGGAAAGAGGGAGGGAGGGAGGGAAGGAAGAAAAAAAAATTAATATTTAAACAAGTTGAAAGCTTAAAAATATTAGGGCCAACACTAGTGCCCGGTTCAGTGCTTTCCAGTACAAGTTCATTATAGAAATCAGATAAATATGAAGAAAAAAAATAAAGATTATTGTAATTCCATAACCCTCCCTGACCACAGATGACCAAGATTAGCATTTAGGTAAATACTCCTATGCAATCCTAACAAATCTAGATAAGTCCTAAAAGCAAAATTAACATACCCCATTCAGTTTGCTTCTCCTCAAAAAAATGCTCTGAAAAGTCTTCAGCGGCTGAATTATTCCTTCAGGATTTTGACATGAAACAAGCATGACAAGAATATTTAAAATAAATACATCTACTACTTCCCACTCACCAAGAACTTGCAAATTTTGCACATAGTCTACAACCCCGATCTGTAAGTGTGGCAAGAATCCTCCTTCATTCAAGCAGGTCAAGCTCTCTTGTTTCAGTTTTCATTACAAAGTCTTCATGTGCCAGGCGATGTGCCAACATTCTAACTTGATAATCCCAAATACTTTTAGAATGAACTATTATTAGCCCAATTTTATAGAATGAAAAACTAATTCACGTAAAGTTAATGTGTCCTGAAACATACTAGTAAATATTAGAGTCTAGGATTCAAAATCAATATATTAGACTCCAAATCCCATACAAAAACACGTACTTCTATACCGCCTAACAACAAACCATTTTCAATTTCATTCCTACTTCTATACATTCACTCAGATAGTCTAATCCCTTTCTCCACGTATTCTTTTTTTTTTTTTGAGTTGGAGTCTCACTCTGTAGCCCAGACTGGAGTGCAGTGTCCATTCCCGGCCACCGCAGCCTCAACCTGCTGGGCTCTGGCGATCCTTCCGCCTCAGCCTTCCAAGTAGCTGGAACTACAGGCACGCGCTACCACACCCGGCTAATTTTTTGATCTACTGTAGAGATGAGGTCTCGACAAGTTGCCCAGGCGGGTCTCGAACCCGCAGGCTCAGGCAATCTACTCACCTCAGCCTCCCAAAGCGCAGGATTACAGGCTGAGCCACCGAGCCTGGCTTTCTCCATGTATTTTAATCCCATCTGCTCCAGTCCCACTCCAGAGTTTCTCATCACTCTAGCCCCCACTGACGTACCTCTCCCTTGAACAGGTATTTTAAGTCTGTGTTATATAAGCTTGTTCATAATTGAACTCTCTTATACTATTTACTGTTGCTTTCTATCATTCATAGTTTCCCTCAGAGTAGTTACCTTTCAAGACAGCAGAAATCTTTATCTTACGCTTCCTTTATACTACACACAATGCCACATCAATGCTGCTAAAACCATAAGAAGTATTTACATACTTGCTGCTTGACTGATACTACTTTTTCTCCCTTCCAAATTACAGGTTGACATTACAGGGAATTAATTCAAATCAAGTTCAAGATTCTTCTGTTCTCATCTCTAAGTCCTAGAAATTG
This sequence comes from Carlito syrichta, assembly GCF_000164805.1. Classification (NCBI taxonomy): domain Eukaryota; kingdom Metazoa; phylum Chordata; class Mammalia; order Primates; family Tarsiidae; genus Carlito; species Carlito syrichta. Next base: position 118,033 of record NW_007014920.1, read on the forward strand.
TATCCTTTTTCAGTCACAGAGTAGCATTGTTCTCTTCCTTTCCTGAGTAAGAGATACTACTAACCAAATATTTATGCACATTCTGATAGGATATTACAACAGCTGCAATCAGCCAGACCCTTTAAAGGTACAGTTTCATTTTTATAAGTGTATGCAGAACTACTCCTAGGATATTACAACAGCTGTTGCTCCAGTTTTCTAAAACAAAGATAAGCTTTCCAGAGAACCCACAATAATAATTAAACTATCAAGTAAGAACTATAGACAAAACTGAAATGAAAACGGAGACTACATTAATCACAGTATTCTCTAGTTACTGCGATAGCCATGGACTAGAAAGTACCAGAGTTGATATCAAACAGACCAAATTCAAACTTGAGATTTGCAATTCCTAAAACACAGCAAATTCCTCAGTCACTAAGCTGTGCACTTTAAAATAAAAGGTAGGCCAGGCTCGGTAGCTCAGCTTGTAATCCAGCACTTCGGGAGGCCAAGGTGAGTGAATTGTCTGAGCCTGAGGGTTCGAGACCCACGCGAGCAACTTGGCGAGACCTCGGCTCTACAATAAATCAAAAATTAGCTGGGCATGGTAGCGCGTGTCTGGAGTTCCGGCTACTTGGAAGGCTGAGGTGGAAGGATCGCCAGAGTCCAGCAGGTTAAGGCTGCAGTGGCTGAGACCGTGCCACTGCACTCCAGTCTGGGAGACAGAGTGAGACTCCAACTCAAAAAAAAAATAAAAAATAAAAATAAAAGTTTTAAAACCCAAAAGGTAAACTTCCATAGATTATCTCACTGTCCTAATATATAATCCAAAAATAAAGAGTATCAATAAAAAACACAAAAAGTAATAGCAATATCAGCAAATACTGTGGCAGTATTTACTATATGCCAGGCATCATTCTAAGCACTAAGTCAAGAAAAAGGTACGACCTATAGTTTTAACTCATTATACTCCTCATAACTTCTAATGAGATAGAGAAATCACTTATGTTCCTAGTGTCAATCAATCCCTTAAATTTTTGGAAAGAACTCTGGCAATACTACTGAAACTTTGAGCATGTAAAGTATCTCCTTTGCCCTAGAAATTTCACTTCTGGAAATCTATCCAACAACAACAAAAAAGAATTAACATGTTAATATAAATATATAAGACTACTTGTTAAAGTACTGTTTGCAATGGCAAAAAAATAGAAATAACCTTTTTTGAAGAAAATGTACAAGAGCCCCAATATAGAATATTGCATATTTAAGGAGGCAAATTTATATTCATTGACTTTGAAAAATGTCTAAAATATAAGCGAAAGAAAACAGTTACAAAATATAAGCCAGGCTCGGTGGCTCAGTCTGAAATCCCGTGCCTTTGGGAGGCCGAGGTGAGTGAACTGCCTGAGCCCGCAGGTTCAAGACCTGCCTGGGCAGGCGAGACCTCATCTCTACAATAAATCAAAAAATTAGCCGGGTGTGGTAGCGCGCGCCTGTAGTTCCAGCTACTCGGAACGCTGAGGCGGAAGGATCACCGGAGCCCAGCAGGTCGAGGCTGCGGTGGCCAGGAGCGGCCACTGCACTCCAGTCTGGGCTACAGAGTGAGACTCCAACTCAAAATAAAATAAAATAAAATAAAATTTAAAAAAAACAAAATATAGTTTGCTGTTTTTAAACACAGAATCTTGTTCTGTCACCCAGGCTATAGTACAGTGGCATTGTGATCATAGGTTACTGCAGCCTTGAACATCTGGGCTCAAGCAATCCTCCCACCTCAGCCTCCTGAATAGCTACTACAGGTGCATGCCACCATATTCAGTTAGTTTTTTCTTTTTTTTTTTTAAATAGAGACAGAGTCTCACTATATTGCCTAGGCTGGCCTCAAGCGAACCTCCTGTCTCAGCCTCCCAAAGTGCTAGGGCTACAAGCATAAGAGTATGATTTTATTTATTTAAACACACACAAACACACAACCTATATGCATATTTACAGAAGTCAACAAAAAGATATGGAAGAAGACATAGCAAACAGCAAGTAATCAGAAAAGGAAACTTAAATTTACCTTAGCACTTTAACGTTTTCATTGTTATAGCAAACAAGTAATTCTGGAGAGTCATAAATTTTCTTTTTTAATTTAGTAAATCCAATTTGGAAGCTAATGACAAAGTTCCTGCAGATTACTTCTACCAATTTCCTATTCTTTAGCATTCTTAAATGATTCTATTAAATTACTTTCATAATCTCTGCAATTAGACAAATGAGAAGTGGTAAAAGTGATCTGAAGCTTTAGTTAACAAATCACATTTTCTTTCAATTCAAAAAAACCCAAGTCATCCTGCTGATTTACTGTGTTAAAGACATTCACTTCAAGGAATATCTTTCTTGCCCAAATAAGGGACCAGATGTTAATCTGCCAGTTAACCACAAACCATACATAGTTTTCAGCTATTATTCTCTCAAGAGCAGCTATTAACAAACCATTTCAGCAGGTTAGGTGGCTCAGCCTGTAATCCCGTGCCTTGGGAGGCTGAGGTGAGTGGATTGCCTGAGCCTGTGGGTTCGAGACCCGCCTTGGCAACTTGGCAAGACCTCATCTCCACAATAAATCAAAAATTAGCCGGGCGTGGTGGCGCGCCCCTTTAGTTCCAGCTACTTGGAAGGCTGAGGCGGAAGGATCGCCGGAGCACAGCAGGTCAAGGTTGCGGTGGCCAGGAGCGGCCACTGCACTCCAGTCTGGGCGACAGAGTGAGACTTCAACTCAAAAAAAAAAAAAACCAGACCATTTTACCCTTCAAATTCCTTTATATTATTTCATGTGAATGAAGATGATAATATAAACAGTTCATCCACAGAATAATCTTCCTAAGTAACTCATTTCTAACCTATAAATTGTTCATTTTGGAAAGTATGGCCCAATTAGCTGCTGTGTTTGACAGTCCAATAACATTTTCAGCCGGGCTGGGTGGCTCAGCCTGTAATCCCGTGCCTTTGGGAGGTGAGTGGATTGCCTGAGACTGCGGGTTCGAGACCCGCCTGGGCAACTTGGCAAGACCTCATCTCTACAATAAATAAAAATGAGCCAGGCATGGTAGCGCATGCCTGTAGTTCCAGCTACTCGAAAGGCTGAGGCAGAAGGACTGCGGAGCCCAGCAGGTCGAGGCTGTGGTGGCCGGGAGCGGCCACTGCACTCCAGTCTGGATGACAGTGAGACTCCAACTCAAAAAAAAAAAAAAAAAATTTTCATTCCAATGAAGCAACTTTAAAGTTGTGACCCTTTCTACTGTAATAATTCAACCAAATATGTTTTCCATCTTTTTTTTTTTTTTTTTGGAGTTGGAGTCTCACCTGTGTCACCCAGGCTGGAATGCAATGGCGCACACACACGGCTACTGCAGCCTCAACCTGCTGGGCTTAAGTGATCCTTCCATCTCAGCCTTTCAAGTAGCTGGAACTACAGACACATGCCACCACACCTGGCTAGTTTTTGTGATTCATTGTAGAAACGAGGTCTCACCAAGTTGCCCAGGCTGGTCTCGAACCCCCGGGGGGCTAAGGCAATCCTCTCGCCTCGGCCTCCCAAAGTGCTGGGATTACAGGCTGAGCCACCGTACCCGGCCTATGTTTTCCATCTTATTCCAAAACCTATGACCAAAAAAAGTCAGTACAAATGCTCGTAATCTCAAAATTCATCTCAAAGCCACGCATTTCTCTCACATGCTACCAAACTAGTGGAAACCAACAGCTCCCACATGGAACATAGCAATAACCTCCTAAGCATCATCCTACTTCCCTCTTACCCTTTGCAAATAAACCCATCATCCACACAAAAGCCAATGACATTTTTAAATATAAACTGGAACACATCCCACTGTGCCTAGATAAAAATCCTTAACATGCTTTACAAAGCCTTGCCATAATCTAGTGTGCCCTGCTTAACTCCTAAAATTTATCTTACACCCTTCTCAAGTGGCTAAAAAGTAGCCACGATTCTTTACATTTGTCAGGTGTGCCAAGCTCTAGCTTCAAGTCTTCCCACTGCCTGCCCCACTTCCATCTGCTGTCCCACTATGACCTCCATGTTATAAACTATTCATCCTCTGGGTCTCAAATAGCACTTCTTTCAGAACATCTTCTATCCATTTTAAATTATGCTTTCAGCTGGGCTCGGTGGCTCAGCCTGTAATCCCGCGCCTTTGGGAGGCTGAGGTGAGTGAATTGCCTGAGCCTGCGGGTTCGAGACCCGCCTGAGCAGCGAGACCTCATCTCTACAATAAATCAAAAAATCAGCCGGGCGTGGTAGTGCAGGCCTGTAATTCCAGCTACTGGGAAGGCTGAGGCAGAAGGATCGCCGGAGCCCAGCAGGTCGAGGCTGCGGTGGCCGGGAGCAGCCACTGCACTCCAGTCTGGGTGACAGAGTGAGACTCCAACTCAAAAAATAAAATAAAATAAAAAATATAAAATAAATAAATTATGCTTTCATTGTATTCTGTACTTCTCTACTTTGTCTTATCAGTTAGTACTTACTCTATACTTTTGTTTAGCATCTGGCTTTTTCCACAAGACATGTCCATGATGGCATGACCTTGTTTATATTTTCACCACAGTACCTGCAGTGCTTAGCACCATGGCTGCCACACTGGAGGCACTCAACATATGATAAAATGAAGGAAGCCTAATTTGGTGGAAAGCCAAGGGTCTCCTCCGAATGAGACACCCTTGGCTCTTCAAAAACTGAATCCTGACTGTTATACCCACAATTTGAGATGAGATACTTTCACCACAGCCAACCCTCTAGGACCTGCACGTCATTTCCATTCTCACATTAAAACAAACCTACATCATACAGTCTCTGTGTACCTTAGATCTAAATCATTCTTCCATACCCTCTACAAAAATCAACCTTTCTGTTCCCATTCTCTACTGAGTCCAAGACTCCAAAACAGAAATCAAAGTTCATCAAAATCATAGTTCAGAAATTACTTGAATGTATGACAATCCTATACATTAATGAGGGATGTGAAGGAAAACTATTTAAAGCACTTAAATGATACTTTCCTATCACAATTACATGGTTTATCTAGTCACTTATGACTTAGTCTTTGAGGTAAATGTAACTGCCATCTGGAAAGATTAAATTATTTCTTATCTAAAACAACTCTTTCAGTTTCGAATAATGGCAAAACTATTGTTGTATAAAAGAAAAATAGGAACATGGCAGGAACACCATTCCTTCAAATACTTGGGATTCTCTTCCTGTGTCCCCTTTGGAGCAAAAATATACTCAATTCCAGTCTGGGCAATACAGCAAAACACTGGCTGCAGTGAGCTGTGATTGTGTCACTGCACTTCAGCCTGGTTGAAAGAATGAGACCCTGACTGGAAATAAACAAGTAAATAAAGTTATGTTCAAGTCTAGACAGGAAAGAACCAGGGCGTTACACACATAACTCAATGCCACAGCCTTTTAATTCCTAGGGGAGACTATCTTTACAGATGAAGGAAACTAGGATCCTTTATAATATAATACAAAATAGGAAATTTTTTTTTTTTTTTGAGTTGGAGTCTCACTCCATCACCCAGACTGGAGTGCAATGGCCGCTCCTGGCCACTGCAGCCTCCTGCTGGGCTCCGGCGATCCTTCTGCCTCAGCCTTCCAAGTAGCTGGAACTACAGGCATGCACTACGAGACCCGGCTAATTTTTTGATTTATTGTAGAGATGAGATCTCGCCAAGTTGCCCAGGTGGGTCTCGAATCCGTGGACTCAGGCAATCCACTCACCTCAGCCTCCCAAAGCACTGGGATTACAGGCTGAGCCACCGAGCCCGGCTCAAAATAGGAAATTAATGTTAACATGCTTAAAACAAACTTTAATATTTTAAAAAATTCCATGCACAAATACTCTACCCTGGAAATGCAAATTAGAATACAGTACCCATTGTTTTAAAACTACAAACAATAGGGAAAAGAGGGTTTGGCTGCTAATGGATACAAGGTTTTTTGGGGAGAATGATGAAAATGTTTTAAACTTGACTGTAGTGATGGCTGCACTGTTTTGTGACTACAGTAAAGATCATTACTTCAAATGGGAGAAATGTACAGCATGCAAATTATACCTCAATAAATCTGTTAAACTACAAAAAGGCTAGGTGTGGTGGTTCACATCTGTAATCCCAGCACTTTGGGACCCAAGGTGGAAGACCAGCTTGGACAACAATAGTGAGACCTCATCTCTATCCAAAAAAAAAGAAAAAGGGGGAAAACAATTAGCTGTGCATGGTGGCATATGCCTGTAGTCCCACCTACTCAGAAGGATGAGATGAGAGGACTGCCTGATCCCAGAGGATTGAGGCTACAGTAAGCAATTACCATGCCACTGCACTCTAGCCTGAGATCCCCAGCAAGACGCTGACTCGAGGAAAAAAGCCAGGCTCAGTGGCTCACGCCTGTAATCCCAACACTTTGGGAGTAGAGGCAAGAAGATTGCCTGAGCCCAGGGGATCAAGACCAACTTGAGCAACTTAGTGAGACCTCGTCTCTACAATAAATCAAAAAAAATTAGCTGGGTGTGATGGTGCACGCCTGTGGTTCTAGCTACTTGGAAAGCTGGAGTAGAAGGATCACCTGAGCCCAGCAGGTCAAGACCATGGTGGCCGTGAGCATGCCACTGCCCTCCAGCCTGGGCATCAGAGTAAGACTGAGACTCAAAAAAGACTATAATCAAATACAGGAAAGGGCCTTCCAACTAAGGTGTTGGGTTCTAGGATGAACTTCGGGGACAAACACCTGGGTTAGGTTGAGGGCAGGGCACAGAAACTTGACAAGTGGAAGGAAAATAGCCTTCTGAGTAGTAAAGATGAGAATAGTATACAGAGTAATCTAATTTGGCTAGAAATCTGAAAAAGTGAGCCAAAAATTCGGGGTGAAAATGACGGGCCTTAGAATTGAGAGCCCTAAATGGCCACACTGAGAACCTGAAAATTAATACAGAGCTTCTTAGAAGGTTTTTGTCCAAGAACATGACAACGGATTAAATGATATCTATATGTATTCAAAGGGTAGACTCTTACTCTAACCAAGGAACGACTTGTGTGAGTCACCATTTTTTGCTATCTATTCTCGTCCCATAACTTATTATAGGTTCTAAAGTCAAATAGAGCCACTGAGCCATGAACAGTTGCAACCAACACCTCGTTGGAAAGTATTATCGTGAAAGTGCAACACTATTAAGGGGTAATTGTGCACAAAACGATAGCAGAGAATGAACTGTAGTTCAATATCCTAAAACGATATAGAACACAAAGTGAATGCAGGCCAGGCTCGGTGGCTCAGCCTGTAATCCCAGCACTTTGGGAGGCCGAGGTGAGTGGATTGCCTGAGCCCACGGGTTCGAGACCAGCCCGGGAAACTTGACAAGACCTCATCTCTACAATAAATCAAAAAAGTAGCCGGGCATGATAGCACGCGCCTGTAGTTCCAGTTATTTGGAAGGCTGAGGCGAAAGGATCGCCGGAGCCCAGCAGGTGGAGGCTGCGGTGGCCGGGAACGTGCCACTGCACTCCAGTCTGGACGACATAGTGAGACTCCACTCCAAAAAAAAAAAAGTGAATGTAAAGATGTAACTAGAGCATCCATTTTATTAAATTCTTTTCTTGGTGACTCAAGCCTGTAATCCAGTGCTTTGAGAGGATGAGACGGGAGGACTGCTTGGGGGCAGTAGCTGGAAACTAGTCTGGGCAACATAAGAATTCCCCGTCTCTACAAAAAAAAAAATTCTGAAAAATACCCTCCTGAGCCCAAGAATTCGAAGCTGCAGTGAGCCATGATCCTGCCACTGCACTCCAGCCCTGGCGACAGAACGAGATTCTGTCTCTTAAAGAAAAAAAAAATGCACTCCGTCTCTGACATTTACCCGGCCCTCCTCAATCTGGAGATCCTGGGTCCCTGCGGAACCAAGCCTCCGCCGCTCCGGCTGGCTCTTCCGGGAGCTGCCCCGCCCCCACTCACGTGGGCCTGACCGCTCTATGGTCTCGCGGCCGGCAATCGCCAGGACCCGTTCAATTCAACTAACTTGCACTGACCGCCTACTGTATGCAAAGCTGAGCTCCGTGTTGGACGCAAAAGCGTCGGTGCACCCAGCCCGGCCTCTGCCCCGTGGAACGAGGCTCTCGGCCCATACCGTCCCAGACCGCCTTCTCCTGGGTCCTCCCGAGCTCTCCGCGTCTGAACACCGGCCCACAGCCTCGCGCCCGCGCAGACCTAGCTCCCGGCGGGTCCTGGCTACTCGTGACCCGGCACCCCGTGGGGTCCCCCACCCACCGGGACCTGGGCTCAGAACGGCGGCGACTCGGCCCGTAGTCCCCGAGTAGTAAGGGTCGAAGCCAGAGCCGGCCCCCAACGCGCCGGCCAGGCACCACTTACGGGGTGCAGCGGTCGCTATACTCGTTGGCGATGGTCTCGATGCCGCCGGCGCGGGCTACCGCGACGTAGCAGCTCTGGAAGCCCAGGTCTATGCCCACGACCGACATGGCGCCGGCTACGGCTCGGCCCGGGTCCGGCCGCCGGGACAGGTCGCGGACCCCGGCGAGGCTAACGCGTGGAGAGTGGGCCGCGTGGGCGGGGGCACCAGGCTGCTGGGGGCGTGCAGGTGTCCACGCGAGAGCCTGGTCCTCGTAGGGGGGACAGCAACCGAGGACGTTACCCAGGCCGGCTCCGGCTCAGCGGCAGCAGAAGAGGCGCCGGTAACGGGGGCGGAGAAGATCTCGAAGGATCTCGTAGCGACGGGAGTAGAGCTGCAGCGCGAGAACTGCAAAAGAACGGAATGTTCTCGCGAGATCCCGGCTCAGACGCCTTTCCTCTTGAGGTCCCGCCCTCAGTACGTTACATCCTGTCTAGACAACCGGAGAAGGGACTGGCTGGCTAAAAGATGGCCGGCAGATTGAGCTGGCCGACTGGGCCTGCGCACAAGTCCCGCCGCAGCGGCGCTCTGCAGCAGCAAAAAGCTGTGGGTCCCTCCCCTTCCGAAAGAAAGTGGGAAAGACTTCTTGAGGCAATATGCTGAGGAGGCGCTGCGGCCTACTTCCATCGTTTTTACCGCAAAGGAACTTCCGGTGGTAGTGTCTTCGGCGCTCCACGTTCTATTCGTGCCCCCAAATGAGAACGCGAGCTAATCTTCAGATTCCACAGGGCCCTCGCTACTCTCCTAGGGTGAGGTTGACTGGTAAGGTAGAAGGCAGCTGTTGGAACGCGGCCCTGAGCAGGTGGCGCCCTCGCCGGCGGAGGGAAGGAGCCCACTCCCATTCATGCTGTCTTGTTTCTTTCCTATAGCACCGTTCCCTAAACCACTCGTGTCATTAGATCTGATTGAAGGGCCTGCAGGGTTTAAACCTGTCCCCAACACATTCCAAGCACCTGTCGGGTGCTAGGCCCTGAGCTGGGTACTAGGGACACACAGCCAGTTAACATGCTACCTCGCCTGGAATGTCTTCAGTCCTTTACACGAAGTCAGTGGGTTGCAAGTTTCAGGGCCCATCGCTCTCACGAGCTCCTGGGAGAGTAGAGAGTTGCTGAGAGTTAAGGAGTGTTCCAGGTGTAGAGCAGACGCCAACTTGACATCAGGAAGCAATTCTGTGTAAGCATTTCTAATAAATTGCCTTTTTAAAAATCTCAGAGCCAGGCTCGGTGGCTCAGCCTGTAATCCCGCGCCTTTGGGAGGCTGAGGTGAGTGGATTGCCTGAGCCCGCGGGTTCGAGACCCGCCTGGGCAGCGAGACCTCATCTCTACAATAAATCAAAAAATTAGCCGGGCGTGGTAGCGCGTGCCTGTAATTCCGGCTACTCGGAAGGCTGAGGGGGAAGGATCGGCGGAGCCCGGCAGGTCGAGGCTGCGGTGGCCGGGAGTGGCCACTGCACTCTGGTCTGGGCGACAGAGTGAGACTCCAACTCAAAAAAAAAAAACTCAGAAGAAGAAGAATCTTCAGTAATGTGTTGTGATTTCTCGTTTTAAATATTCATTTTGTTTTGAGTCAAGGTCTCACTCTGCTTCCCAAGCTATATGCAGTGGCATCATGGCTCACCATAGCCTCGACCTCTTGGGCTCAAGTGATTCGTCCACCTCAGCCCCTAAGGTAGGACTACAGGTGCACCACACCAGGCTTTTTGTTTGTATGTCTGTTTGTTTTTAGAGGGAGGAGGCCTCACCACCCACCTCTGCCTCCCAAAAAGAGCCGCCCCCTCTCCTTCCCCACCCCACCCCATCCCTTCCCCCACCACCAAAAGTGTATAAGCTTCAGCTAAAAATAAAAATTAAAAAACCTGGATCATCCCCATCAGGAGGGTAGCTAAACAAGTAAAAGGGGTTCCAGTACAGGTGACAAGTGCTGTATGCACAGAATGGGAGACACTAGGAGGACTTCCCCCAAAAAAGGAAAAGGCTGTGTTCCACTTAGAAAAGCCAGTAATAGGCCAGGTGCAGTGGCTCAGCCTGTAATCCCAGCACTTTGGGAGGCCAAGACAAGAGGATTGACTGAGCCTGGGGGTTTGAGACCAGCCTGGGCAACTTGGTGAGATTTCGTCTCTACAGTAAATCACAAAAACTAGCCAAGCATGGTGGCATGCGTCTGTAGTTCCAGCTACTTGGAAGACTGAGGCGGAAGGATTGCCTAAGCCCAGCAGGTCGAGACTGTGGTGGCCGTGAGCATGCCACTGCACTCCAGCCTGAGCAACAAAAGTGAGATTCCAACTCAAAAAAAAAAAAAAAAAAAAAGAAAATCCAGTAATAGAAAGTTAGTGTGCTTTGAGGACTACAAGAAGTTCTGTATTGCCGGCTGGGGGATAGACTGAGTTGAAGGCCTCAGTGCTAGAGTACTTGCTCTTGGGCCATTTAAAAAAACGAATGCGCAAAGAACAAATTACCCCCTTCCCTTTAAATCTCTGCATTTCCTGCTACCTCAGGAAGTACTTCAAGTCTCTAGGAGCAGTGCCAAAACTTGCAAATAACCTCACCAATTCTCACATTTTGGATAATTCACACCTGTTTTTCCTTTCTAGGACAAGTACCAGGTGCTAACTGTAAAAGGGTAACGAGGGTAAAAAATGCCAAGAAAAAGCCTTTGGAAAAAAGAGAGCAGTAACAAACATATTTGTATAATCATGTTTATAGTAGCTTATTCATAAGAGCTAAAAAGTAGAAACCACCCAAATGTCTATTGACGAATGGATTTTTGTTTAATGTGGTGTATACACACGGGGATATTATACAGCCTTAAAATGGAATGACAAAGACTGAGGGATAAAATTCTGATATGAATGAACCTTGAAAACATGCGAAGTGAAAAGCTAAACTCAAATGAACAAATGAATATGATTCCACTTGTAAGGCATCTAGAATAGGAAAATACATAGAGACAGAAAATGGAAGAGTGGTTAATACAGGCTTATGAGTAACGTGGAATGGAGAGTTATTGCTTCAGGGACACAGAGTTTCAGTCTGAGATGATGAGAAAGCTCTGGAGATGGGTAGTGGTGATGGTTAATGTGAATGTACTCGATGACACTGATTTGTCTTTTAAAAATGATTAAAATGGAAAATTTCATGTATATTTTTCAAGTTTTAAAAAAGAAATCGGCCGGGCTCAGTGGCTCAGCCTGTAATCCCGCGCCTTGGGTGGCTGAGGTGAATGGATTGCCTGAGCCGTGGGTTCGAGACCACCTGGGCAACTTGGTGAGACCTCATCTCTACAATAAATCAAAAAAATTAGCTGGGTGTGTTAGTGTGCGCCTGTAGTTCCAGCTACTTGGAAGGCTGAGGGGGAAGGATTGCTGGAGTCCAGCAGGTCGAGGCTGCGGTGGCTGGGAGCGGCCACTGCACTCCAGTCTGGGCAACAGAGTGAGACTCCAACTTAAAAAAAGAAATTAGGCTGACCTTGACCTTTCTTCCTATTTTTCGCCTATACAAGGGGGATACTGAAAAAACCAAGGACAGTATTGACCTTAATAGTAACATAGACTTCTGTCTCCATCTGTTTGTCTGAGTCATTAAGCACTGGGCAAACAGAGCCCAAGACTGAAGTGTCCTATTGACCTAAAAGATCACTGAGTTACGGACTGTCTCTACATTTCTTCTATTAGGGGGCCCCTCTACCTTTAGCTAAATTGACAAAACAGTATATTTTTTTACTATATCTATGTTCCGACTTCATACCTCAACTGCCTTGTTTGCCTTGATACTGCTTTCTGTTTAAAATACCACTGCCCTATCAATCTTTTTAATGATTTGTCCTTCTCAAAATAAAACATAACAAACATCAGTCACAGAGAGTACTCATCCTGCTATAAATAGTTTCCTGGATCATCAAACTTATAGCTCTAGAAGCTATTCTGGGATATTTAAATAAATGAAGTCAGAAAAAGTTATTTGAGAATTCTGAAGAATCTAAAGTGGCAGGTCTCCAGGAATCACAATTGTGAACGAAGAAAGTTTCCAGAATATTTAATGTTGGAGCCATTGTGATTGGAGTACAAGTTCTTTTCATTCACCAGAGCATCTTGAGTATCTTAGAAGGAAGTTGTTAAGTGCTTCTCTATTACAATGATTAAATTTAATTCTAAGAAATCACAAAGGTATATTTTAAATATACAGTGTTCATAGGTTGCCCACCAGGAGACAAAAGCTTCTCAGTCAGTTGAGAACTCATAATTCTCCGTGTCAAGTGTCCTGTGGGATTCTGTCCTACACTCTGGAACAGCTTCTGTAATTTTTTGCTTCATGAAGAAGCTACATGCTCAGGTAGTGGTACTTTTCTGGCCTCTCCAATCTCACAGTGAGTGGACCAGTGTTTTTAATCAAAGAAACACAACTTTCTTAAACTCTGTAATTCCAGTAATGCAACTGTAATGGTAATTACCATGTCTCTAGCTCCTGAAGTATGTAATGCAATTGTAATGGTAATTACCATTTCTCTAGCTCCTGAAGTATGTGCCAGGTGTTGTACTGAGTGGTTTCAGTATTATAATTCACTTAATCCTCATAGGAAGCCCATCAAGTAGGTGTTATTTTTTCCTGTTTTATAGATAGAGAACTGATAAGGAACTTGTTCAAGAGACTGGCAAGGTTAAGGAACAGCTTTTAAAACTCCACCTTCAGCACTGGTCACCTGCAACTACACCACCTCTTTCTTTAAGCTCATGTTCCTTGTACAGGTGTATTAAAGTAAGTATAGGAAACACACAAAAGTAATAGAAAAGAATCAACCAGAGTCATCCACTGTTGACATTTTGGAATATTTTCCTTCTTTTCTGTATTTTATATATATATAAGTGTTGCATTTGCTTGAACCTTTTATTAATTCTAGCTTAAATCAGGCTTTACCAAACTGTACCACAGGACAGTGTTCTAGGAGATATTACTAGGTTAATATTGGCATTTAAAGACTCAGAGAAGTCCTGTGAAAAAAAGTTTCGTTTTGTGTAATCATAAATACCAATATAAAAAATACTGGGTTAAGAAGAAGTAGAGCACAGTTTAGTCTCCCTTTTTCACATAAGTGTTTTCCTAACCATAATGCTCTTCTGCTATAAAAACTATCGCAGTTCATTTCTAACTCAAAATTGGCTGAAACCCCAGGGTCTTCACTCCACTCTGGCTATCAAACGGTCTGCTTACATAATAGCACTACGATCTCATCCAGCAGTCCTTCCCTCAAACCCCTCTTTTTTTGCCCTAACTCGGGCTGATTCACTTACACATGTGCCTTGCAGTATCATTTGAAGTCCCGTCTGTTTCCCTCTTCTTAAAATGCTGGGTGAACATTGCATAGATTCATCCAGGTCACATAAGCTGACATGATCATGAAAAATAAACCCTTTCATGTAAGCCCCTTGATCACCAATAATTTTCCTGGTATGATTCACAGTCTCCTTATCTTCCCTCTCCACTCTCTTCTCAACTAGCTCCAGACTAGGTCTCTTCTACCTCTAGCAGCTGATATTCCAACTCCACCACCAAGTCCTGCCTGTTGGCCGGGACTTGTGACAGCCACAACATGACTCCCTGCACAGCCCTGCTCTGCTCTGGTCTGCCCTGTGCCTGAGTATTGAGGCCAACCAGGGAACTGTTCTGTAGTAACAACAGCTGCCATCTCATTCCTACAACTCACAAAACCTTCTTGATCATTTTTCATTTTAACAATGTGATTCATCAAGACTCAGTGTATTCTGTGCTGGTTTCCCTTCAGCTGAAGTATAGGTCATTTGTCTCAGGACAGAATGCTCATTGCTTCTTGCTCTAAGACACAAAGATGATGATTTTAAAAGTCCTGTGACCCCTAGTATTAATTCAGTTTTCAGGTTTCCTCATCCAGGAAGAATCCAAAGAGTGAATATTTGTAATTTGATAAAGGATCAGTGTTACTATGAACAGCCTCAAGTTCATGTGGCATTCTGCCCATATATCACTTCACAACCAAAGGAAGGCCATTTATTTTCTTGTTGACATGTAGTTAATGTTCAAATGCAATGTGAGTTCAAAGTCTAAATATATCACAGATGATTAAAGTTTGACACTTGGATGCCAGCAGTGCAAGCCCTAACTCAGAGGAGAGGGTTTTTGTTTTTGCTTTTGTTTTTCTGAAAATGGCACAGGAACCCATTCCTACGTCCAAAGGCAGCAGCAACAGCAAAAGAAAGTGAGGAGTTGACTTGAGCTCCCTGGAAGTGAGCTTTCTCGCACAGAAGACAAAGGCCAACCCTGGAAAAGGTAACCTGACATCATCCAGAAAAAACTTCTACTATGGAGATATTGTGAAACAAAAAGCATGATAAGATCTCTCTGTAGTTTTAAAATGCTCGGCAAAGAGTAGTAATGAGGTAAAGTCATTTTTCTTCAAAACTGGTGACTAGCTCTTTAGGAATTTTATTTAGTCTCTTAAATATTTATATAGGCCAGGCATGGTTCAAGACCAACCCAGGCTATACAGCAAGGCCTCGTCTCTGTAAAAAAATCTGGAAGGCTGAGGCAGAAGGATCGCCGGAGCCCCGCAGGTCGAGGCTGCGGTGGCCGGGAGCAGCCACTGCACTCCAGTCTGGGTGACAGAGTGAGACTCCAACTCAAAAAAAAAAAATTGGAGAGAGCTGGTCATAAGAAGGGGTCCAGAGAGAGAAATAGTATGATGTTACAAGGGAATATATGTTTCCTCTGAATCCACTACACATTAGGGTAAGTGGCTAAACTTGGGCTATTTCACCAAATTCTACAGGACGCCTGCAACAAGAGGCATGAGTTGAGAAGGAGTGTCTGTGCTGGAGCTGGGACTTCCCTCATCAGGAAACTATGAAGTGGATAGTCTGAAAGGGCCCTCCAGGGATACATCCTGGCTGTCTGCCACACAGGGTATTAACACAATAGGTCCCCCGGCACTGACTAGAGAAGCAAAGACAACAAAGAGAATACTATGGACACAGCAAGTAAGAGTCCTTTGAGTTGAGGTTTCTATTACTTCCTGCCCAAAGGATCTTAATTAATATACTTGTTTCTCTATAGACCAGACTTCTCTGTCTCCAGGCACTGGCTGTTCCTCAGCTCTGATGTCGATGCTTCAGTCCCAGCTCTTCACAGGGATGAAAAGTAAGGACCTTCAGTTCTTTTTTTTTTTGAAAGAGAGTCTCACTCTGTCACCCAGACTGGAAGGCAGTGGCACACTCACAGCCACTGCAGCTTCCACCTGCTGGGCTCTGGTGATCCTTGCGCCTCAGTCTTCCAAGTAGCTGGAACTACAGCCATGTGCCACCATGCCCGGCTATTTTTTTTTTTTTTTTTTTGAGTTGGAGTCTCACTCTGTCACCCAGACTGGAGTGCAGTGGCCGCTCCCGACCACCGCAGCCTCGACCTGCTGGGCTCCAGCAATCCTTCCACTCAACGTTCCAAGTAGCTGGAACTACAGGCACGTGCTACCATGCCCAGCTAATTTTTTTGATTTATTGTAGAGGTGAGATCTCGTCAAGTTGCCCAGACGGGTCTCGAACCCACAGGCTCAGGCAATCCATTCACCTCAGCCTCCCAAAGCACGGGATTACCGGCTGAGCCACCGAGCCCGGCTTAATTTTTTAATTTATTGTAGAGACGAGGTCTTGCCAAGTTGTCCAGGCTTGTTTTGAATCCCCAGGTTCAGACAGTCCTCTCACCTCTGCCTCCCAAAGTGTTTGGATTACAGGCATGAGCCACCATGCCCAGCTGTACATTCAGTTCTAATATAAAATTCCCAGGTGAGCAACCCTGATTGTCTCAGCTTGGATCAGTCAAGCTAGCCCAATCAAGTAAAGCTGAGGGTACAGGGTCACTGAAACCTGGTTTTTGGAGGACTATCATCATGAGCTAGAAAGACACTACAAAAGATGTCTCATGGTGTTAATGTCATGAGAGAAAAAATTGTAGCCGGGCTCGGTGGCTCAGCCTGTAATCCCGTGCCTTTGGGAGGCTGAGGTGTGTGGATTGCCTGAGCCCGCGGGTTCGAGACCCGCCTGGGCAACTTGGCGAGACCTCATCTCTACAATAAATCAAAAATTAGCCTGCTGTGATAGCGCGCACCTGTAGTTCCAGCTACTCGGAAGGCTGAGGCGGAAGGATCGCCAGAGTCCAGCAGGTCGAGGCTGCGGTGGCCGGGAGCAGCCACTGCACTCCCGTCTGAGTGACAGAGTGAGACGCCAACTCAAAAAACAAAAACAAAAACAATACCAGGGACCTGAGGAATCCAAATAGGCCTGGGCCGGCTTTGAAATAAATGTTATACAGAAGAGGAGGCACTTGCTTTACTTCACTTTCCATTGAGTTTCACAAAGTGATGTGTAGGAACAACGGGAGTTTGGAAAGAGAGGGGTCTTGATGTGAGAGGGAATGAGGAAGGTCATTGAGACTCAGAATTAGTGACCTGTCATGTGACAACCCTTCACTGCAGCCCACAAAATTTCAATAAAATCATGAGATGCTTGATGTGGTAGGATTTCTGGTGGATAAGGGACATGAAGCTTCATATTCAGATATGACCTGCAGCAAGGAGCAGGGATACTGAAGTCTTAGAGGAACTAAACCCCTAAAACCGTACCATAGTGTTTCAACAGCCCCAGACCCTAGAGTATTAATACTCCACAGGCAGGAGTATTGCTTCAGCCCAAGAGTTCAAGACCAGTCTGGGCAACATGTTGGAACCCAGATTTTCCAAGTGCATCAGAAGCCCTAAGTGACATCTGAATTACAGTTTGAATGGCGGCGGGGGTGGGGGGGGAGCGGCTACGCATGATGGCTGATGCCTGTAATTCTAGCACTTCAGGAGGATTGCTTGTGCCCAGGAGTTCAAGACAGCCTGGGCAATATAATAAGATGTCATCTCAAAAAAAAAAAAAAGACCACGTGGCTCTTTGAACTATGGCCACCATGTTTCCTAGCTTTGACCCCCGCTTCCCCTACCTTGCGGAGGTGAATCTCCTCTCTCTCTCTCTCTCTCCAATTTACTTTCTAAATGAAGTATATTTTCCAATCTAAAAAAAAAAAAAAAGATTAGCCAGGCATGGTAGTACACACTTGTATTACTGGCTACTCAGGAGGCTGAAATGGGAGGATCACTTTAGCCCAGAAGTGCGAGACTGTGGTGAGCCGTGATTGTGCCACTGCATACCTGTACTCCAGCCTGGGCAACAGAATAAGACCCTGACTCAAAAGAAAGAAAACCACCTAGATTTCACCAATAGCAGCCTGATTGAGTAAACCATGATTAAATTACATCCAACTAACTACAAGTTGGATTCCTGATTGTTCAAAGAAAGCAATTTCAGTGCTCCTTTTCCCTGTATGCATTTGGGCTGGTTGGAATAAAAAGATGAGGAGTTTCAAAACCCTTCTATGTTCCAGTCTATATTTGCTTCTTTAGGCATCAGCTGGCCCAAGGAATCAAATTTCCCTGGAGCCGTATTACAATGAACTCTTTTCTCATCCTACTGATTCAGGTATTGTGAAAGTCTTAAAGTCTTGGGTGGTGGGACCAGGGATTTCTGTGACCTCTAGCCCACATTAAGCCAAATTAGGCCTTGAGGTAGGATGGGAAAGTGGGAAGTACTTCCAAAAAAATTGTCAAAAACAGAGTAACTTAAAATATTACGGATGCCTCTTAACATCTGCCATTTCAACATTATATTAATAGCATTAAGATTGGAAAGAAGGGAGTGGCAATTTTTCTGAGGAAGGAAACATGGAATGTCATGTAATACTCCTTGGACCATTTAAAGGTCTAGAAAAAGATTCATGGTACTTTATCAGTATCATTATTACAGTGCCACTATCTAAGTTTGAACAAAGGTTTGTATCTATTTCTGCTTTAGGGAAAAAGTTCTCAAATTTAGTTCCATTGAAATTAAGTTGTGACAGTTGCCCACTGCAGTGGCTATTTTCTTTACCTGCCCAGTACCCCTTCTCTTTTCCATTCTAATAGTAGAAATGGGCATAACCCAGGCAGCATTATTCACAGTATCTCCTCCCACTGGGCCACAATGATTGAACCAAAGATGAGCAGAAAAGTATGTGGCTGAACACATGGAATTCTTTCCAGAAATGTGTCTCTTTCAGCTGGTGGAAAAGTCTTTCTTACAACTGTCTACCTCAGTCCCACACTCCTAGAAAACAAGAGATGATTAAGAAATTCCCCTGCTGGTTGCAGTGGCTCACACCTGTAATCCCAACACTTTGGGAGGCAGAGATAAGAGGATTGCCTGAACTCAGGGGATTGAGACCAGCCTGAGCAACATGGTGAGACTTCATCTCTACAATAAATCAAAAAATTAGCCAGGTCTGGTGGTGCACACCTGTGGTTCCAGTTACCTGGAAGGTTGAGGTGGAAGGAACGCCTGAGCCCAGAAGGTCGCGGCTGCGGTGGCTGTGAGCATGCCACTGCACTCCAGTCTGGGTGACAGAGTGAGACTCCAACTCAAAAAAAAATAAAGGAATCCCCCTAACCATTTTGTGTGCCAGCTTACAGCACACAAAATGATTTAGATGAGATGGCTAGTGACACCCTAGTTTACCTATGACAGCCCCAAACCTGGACTTCCAAATTTGCATTCTTTGCCTCATGAGTGATTAGCTAAACAGTTTGTCCCCTTGAAACTAGCTATGCATAGAGATAAATATTTCCTGTTCAACTGACTGAGACTCCCTTTGATTATGAAAACAATTCCAACGGTAAAATCACCCCACCTATAAATTGTCTACACCTCCCTATAAAACTATCAGAAAAAAGTATCCTATTGAGACGCGCTGACCTTCAGATCTAAGTGCTCTCTGTATTGCAACAGCCCAAATAAAATTAATTTTCTAGTTTGTTTGTTGTCTTTGACGGGCTGGGGAATCATAAGGATGTATTCCCAAGGTTTCAGTTGTCAGATTCCCAGCCAGAAAGAGAAGATTGAGGGAAAGAAACCACTACTTAGAGAAAAACACAGACAAGCTTGTCTTGCCAAAAGGCATCACATCCTTGGTTCTGGACCTAGGTGCTAGAGTTTTCCTGTTCTGGCATCTACCAGTATCTCTCCATTTAAATACCCTTTTTTGCAAGGGTTATTTTGATTTTGGTTTCTGGCACTTGCAATCTGAGTAACCCTGACTAATAAATCAATCCACTGCACTTAAAACTCATTATACAGGTGCAGTAGGTATCTTTATGTAAAAATGACAGGGAGTGCCGGGCTCAGTGCCTCAGCCTGTAATCCTGCACCTTTGGGAGGCTGAGGTGAGTGGATTGCCTGAGCCCGCGGGTTCAAGACCTACCTGGGCAACTTGACAAGACCTTATCTCTACAACAAATCAAAATGAGCCAGGCGTGGTAGCGCACGCCTGTTCCAGTTACTTGGAAGGCTGAGGCAGAAAGATCTCCAGAGCCCAGCAGGTCGAGGCTGCGGTGGCCGGGAGCGGCCACTGCACTCCAGTCTGGGTGACAGAGTGAGACTCCAACTCAAAAAAAAAAAAAATGACAGGGAGTAAAGTTCACCTTGTATAGCATCAGTTTAAGTTCAAAGAAAGGCTAAGTTGTCAGCATTCTTTTCTTTTACTTACTTTTACCAATTTGTTATAAGGTTTTTCTTTTTATATCATCTGGTTTTATAATTAGTTTTTTGAGAAATTGGTAAATTTTTATTAACTTTGAACATTAAGTTTTGCTTCAAATTTCAAGGTATTGCTAGCATCTGTAAATTTTGTCACTTTAGATAATATAGTACACCTTTCCATTCATTATATGTTGGTCTGGAATTATTTTTGTGATAAAACATTCATGTTCTTTCTCCACATTAAAAAAAAAAATCAGCCGGGCTCGGTGGCTCAGCCTGTAATCCCGTGCCTTTGGGAAGCTGAGGTGAGTGGATTGCCTGAGCCCGCGGGTTTGAGACCCGCCTGGACAACTTGGCGAGACCTCATCTCTACAATACATCAAAAAATAAGCCGGGCATGGTAGCGCATGCTTGTAGTTCCAGCAACTTGGAAGGCTAAGGCAGAAGGATCGCCAGAGTCCAGCAGGTCGAGGCTGTGGTGGCCAGGAGCGGCCACTGCACTCCAGTCTGGGTGACAGAGTGAGACTCCAACTCAAAAATAAATAAATAAATAATAAAAAGTCACAAAATAAATCACATCTGTAATCCCAGCACTTTGGGAGACCGAGGCGGGAGTCTTGCTTCAGTCCAGGAGTTCAAGATCAGCCTAGGCAACATAGTGAGATCTTGTCTCTACAAAAAAATAAAAACTAAAAATTAGCTGGGAGTGGTGGTGTGCATCTGTAGTCCCAGCTACTGGGAAGTTAAGATGGGAGAATCTCCTGAGCCCAGGAGTCAAGGCTGTGGTGAGCCATGATTGTGCCACTGTAGTCATGCCTGGGTAACAGAGAAAGACCCTGACTCAAAAAAACAAAATAAACAAGCAAAACCAAAATGCTTCTCACAAAAAAGGCAGCCTTCCCAATTCTGAAGTAGTCTTATACTGTATTTGCTTTTTGTGGAGACAGGCTATCTTGCCTTTCTTTTTTGTTTGTTTTGAGTTGGAGTCTCACTCTGTCGCCTGGGCTAGAGAGCAGTGGCACACTCATGGCCACCCCAGTGTTGACCTGCTGGGCTCCGGGGATCCTTCCACCTCAGCCTTCCAAGTAGCCAGAACTACAGGCGGGTGCTACCACACCCG
>NW_007014920.1:139296-142859 GCF_000164805.1 Carlito syrichta
GTGAGACCTCATCTCTACAATAAATAAAAAAAACTAGCCGTGCGTGGTAGCGCGCGCCTGTAGTTCCAGCTACTTGGAAGGCTGAAGCGGAAGGATCGCTGGAGCCCAGCAGGCGAGGCTGCGGTGGCTGGAAGCGGCCACCGCACTCTAGTCTGGGTGACCGAGTGAGACTCCAACTCAAAAAAAAAAAAAGTTGAGTACTTGAGAAACAATTTTGTTTGGACTGAATAGAGAGAGTGGATGTATGTGAAATTCAAAACCACCCCTGCCCCCCAAAAAAATGTTCTAAGGGACAAAAAAATATGGCTAAAGAAGTGCACTTTTTTAGGTGCTGATCAACCTAAGGAACTATCAGAATTCTGCACGTAGGAAAGCATCTTCCCCTTAAGGGCCAAGAAATTGGAGTGGGAGTGAGACAGGCACATGGAACACAAAAAACTCACCCTTTCATCTCTTTCAAGCCCGATGAACTAGTGCTGATAGCAGAACTCTCTCTTCTCATGTCTTGTACAACATTGCTTATTTGTCAAATCACTAAAATGTATACCCATCTTAAGAAAGGAAAAAACTATATTAAAATTGTAACACTCAATATACACCAATAACAAGTCACACTTGGTAGATGGTTGCACTGACCAGTTCTACTCTCCTTCCTGTCACATGATGATGCTAGCATTCATTTGATTAATGCCATCTTTTGAGCAAATGTGTATACCCTTTTTTGGCTCCTCTGGTATATATCTTGATTGGGGCGGTGGGCATATCTTTTGTGATTACACGGGTGTATACATTTGTCAGAATTTATCAAACTATACAGCTAAAATCTATATATTTTATTGTATGTAAATTATGCCTCAGAATTTTAAAGTACTGCATATAAAGGACCTAGCATAGTGTCTGTAAGTAGTTGCTAAAAAAAAAAAAAAATCACTGAGAAACAAAGCTCTAACAGATCTACTAATGGTGCTTTGAATGACTTAAAATTTCCTATGCAAATATGGACTATAGTGTTTTGAAATGCATTTTAATTAGTTAAAGTTCAGTTATGAATATAGGCGATGTATACACTTCTCAAAAAAGAAGCTTAAACATCTCTTCTGTGAATAGTGAAAGGTAATGTGCATTATTTTTCAGTATTTTCAAATTTTTTCATAATGAAAATGGATGACTTGTGTTGTTGTTGTTCAAGGTTTTTTTTTTTCTTTTTCTTTTTTTTTGAGTTGGAGTCTCACTCAGTCTCTCAGACTGGAGTGCAGTGGCCGCTCCCGACCACCGCAGCCTCGACCTGCTGGGCTCCGGTGATCCTTCTGCCTCAGCCTTCCAAGTAGCTGGAACTACAGGCACGCGCTACCACACCTGGCTAATTTTTGATTTATTGTAGAGATGAGGTCTCGCCAAGTTGCCCAGACGGGTCTCGAACCCGCGGGCTCAGGCAATCCACTCACTTCAGCCTCCCAAGGCACGGGATTACAGGCTGAGCCAGCAAGCCCGACTTGTTCAAGGTTTTTAAGACTGTCATAGAACTCAAACAGGAATAAAGTCATCTTAGCCTCAGGCCCCACATTACCAGTGGGGTCCAGTAGAGGAGGTAGGCAGCTAGCAAAGCTCCATGAGGGAGAATGTCTGAAAAAAATATTAGAGCAGCACCAGGAATTTCACATGAACTTCAATAAAACAATCATTATATATCTGACTTTACATTTTAAAAGGTTGGCTGTAGAACACAGAAGTTTATCATCCTTATCATAAAGAGAGATAGTTGAGATGGAAATTTTCACTTTAGCTAGTTACTTTGCTTTTTTTTTTTTTTTTTGAGTTGGAGTCTCACTCTGTCACCCAGACTGGAGTGCATTGGCCGCTCCCGGCCACCGCAGCCTCGACCTGCTGGGCTCCGGCGATCCTTCCGCCTCAGTCTTCCAAGTAGCCGGAATTACAGGCGCGCGCTACCACGCCCGGCTGATTTTTTGATTGATTGTAGAGATGAGGTCTCGCTGCCCAGGCGGGTCTCGAACCCGTGGGCTCAGGCAATCCACTCCCCTCCCCCAAAGGCGCGGGATTACAGGCTGAGCCACCGAGCCTGGCTGTTACTTTGCATTTGCTGCATAACATGTCTAAGGGTTTGACCACTTGCAGGCCTTTGCGATGCACTATGTTAGTGCTCACACAGTATCTGGATATGAACATTTTACATGGAAAGATCTTGTAGAAAAATCCTGTTACAGGACCTAGTGGACATCATTCATTTTTTTCTGTTTAGCATTCATTCCCTTGAGGTATTTCGCTTATCTTTCTCCTTCAGTTAGGTTGTTAACCATAGGATCCCATCCCTAACTAGAGGGTGGGCATATCATCTGCAATAGGCCAAACCAGCTCTGACCAGAGAAGGGTAATATTGACATGAGACACACAGGTACTGCAGAGGATTTAACCTGATCCTCTGCTGGCAGAAGCTTAAACAGGAAGCCCACAAGTAACCAGTCTTGAGATCTAGACTTTTCTGGTTCAAGACCTTCTCAAAGTCTATTTGATCCCCCTATATGATGAACTAGCCAGTAAACTTCCAATGAATTAATTGTTTATTCAGCCAAAGTTTTATTTTGTTTTTCTTGCAATTAAATCCTAAATGACATAAGGAAAGTGGTTTTTATATTATCTGAAAATGAATACACAAAACTGGCTGGAGGGGAAAAAGAGGTATGTCATGGGAAAAGTTCAGGATTATGGGCCTTGGACAAATCACTTGATGTGCCTGAGTCTTAATCTTTTTACTTATTTTGTGTGTATGTATGTATTTGAGTTGGAGTCTCACTGTGTTACCCAGGCTAGAGTGTTTCCCACAGACCCAACTTTCTGGGTTCAGGCAATCCTTCCACCTCAGCCTCCTGAGTAGCTGAGACTACAGGTGTATGTTACCATGCTCAGCTAATTTTTTTATTTTTTATTTTTGTAGAGACAAGGTCTCGCTATGTTGCCTAGGCTGGTCTCAAACTCCCAGAGTCAAGCAATCCTCCTGCCTCACTCAGCCTCCCAAAGTGCTAGGATTATAGGTGTAAGCCACCATGCCTATCCTATGATATGACTTTGAGCATTTTGTTTTGAAGCCCTCTGGGAGATAAATGAGGAAGGCAGCTCTCACCTCATTCCAGAGAGTTTCAAGCACCACTCTCACCCCAAAGCCCAGAGGTGGATGGAAGAGCTAATGTTCTTTTCATTTGGAGAATCAGAGTCTCAGAGCCACAGAAGCCCAAGATGTCCACCCACAAATCCCCTTGCAAGGTCACTCCTCTTTACAAAACAAATGGTCACACTCCTCTGAACCACTCCCCTATTTAACCAGGTTAGTCAAATTTGTGAATGCTGCTGGAAGGAGAAACTTGTTGTTTTCTGCTAAGGCATATGGAGAGTAAATTCACATTTGATTTTGTACCAAAGTCCAGTTTTACCGCTTGCAACACTAAGGTGTCCTAAATAGTTACAACAACCAGTTGTAAAACATAATGAAAGGGTAAGGAACTTTTTTTTTTTTTTTGAGTTGGAGTTTCACTCTGTCGCCCAAACTGGAG
>NW_007014920.1:143168-144788 GCF_000164805.1 Carlito syrichta
AAAAAAAAAAAAAAAATATATATATATATATATATTTATATAGCTACCAATCTTCAGGGAAAAGCTGATCCTGATTTCCAGGAAAGACCAGGAAGATTAGAAGAGGTCTCCCCTTTTCTAATCTTGGTGGAGCTGGTTTACATTGTGCTCAAAGTCTCACAATGTGTCTTATGAAAACACTTTCACCAACTTCTGGTGCAGTACTGGCTACATAATTTGCAGAGCCCAGTGCAAAATGAAAATGCAGAGCTCCTTGTTTACAAATTGTTAGGAATTTCTGGCTGGTCACAGTGGCTCACCCACCTGTAATCCCAGCACGTTAGGAGGCTGATGTGCTCATCTCTCTAGCCAGATACTCATAAACAGGCCAGGGCCAGGAATGGAAACAGCCATCAAGCCGTCTTGACTAAAAGCAACCCAGTCCAGACAGATGCAACTATCCCTCCAACACACACCTTTTATATCCATCTCTCCTCTAGTTCTTTCAGACATCAGAGAGATTGTTCCAGAATAAAGGAATAGTATGCTTAAAGACTAGTAGAGTGTTCATTCCTGCCAGATAGCAATTACTTGCAGCTTCTATGTGAATTTTTTTTTTTTTGAGTTGGAGTCTCACTCTGTCACCCAGGCTGGAGGGCAGTGGCACACTCCTGGCCACCGCAGCCTCGACCTGCTGGGCTCCGGCGATCCTTCCACCTCAGCCTTCCCAGTAGCTGGAACTACAGGCGCGCACTACCACGTCCGGCTAATTTTTTTTTTTTTTAATTTATTGTAGAGATGAGGTCTTGCCAAGTTGCCCAGGGAGGTCTTGAACCCGCAGGTTCAGGCAAAACTCACCTCAGCCTCCCAAAGGCGCAGGATTACAGGCTGAGCCACCGAGCCCAGTTCTATGTGAATTTTTAATTTTTTCAGTTTGTATCCATTACAATTTACAAAATTTTAGTGTCTGGAGGTTAGCTTGGCTTTCTGGACAAAGCATCCCTCAAACCCATGAGCCACAGTGGGAAACAGTGATATTGGCTCAGTCTTGCCATTGAGAAAGCAAGTAATTATTGTATTTGTATGTGCGACTGTTGAACTCTGTGTTGAACTCTCTAGGACCTTTTAGTCAATTATAGGTTTTCCAGGTGTGTGACCCAAGCATCACAAATAATATCATTTGCTTCTTCCTTTCTGTTTGTTACACCAAATTCTGTCTCTTGCTTTTTTTTTTTTTTTTTTTTGAGTTGGAGTCTCACTCTCGCCCAGACTGGAGTGCAGTGGCCGCTCCCAGCCACCGCAGCCTCGACCTGCTGTGCTCCGACGATTCTTCCGCCTCAGCCTTCCAAGCAGCTGGAACTACAGGCGCGTGCTACCACGCCCGGCTAATTTTTTTTTTATTGTAGAGATGAGGTCTTGCCAAGTTGCCCAGGCAGGTCACAAACCTGTGGACTCAGGTAATCCACTCACCTCGGCCTCCCAAAGTGCAGGATTACAGGCTGAGCCACTGAGCCCTGCCGCTTTTTTTTTTTTAAGAGACAGGTTCTCAGCCGGGCTCGGTGGCTGAGCCTGTAATCCTGCGCTTTGGGAGGTTGAGGTGAGTGGATTGCCTGAGCCCGCAGGTTCGAGACCCGCCTGGGC
>NW_007014920.1:144808-175326 GCF_000164805.1 Carlito syrichta
CTGCGGTGGCCAGGAGCGGCCACTGCACTCCAGTCTGGGCAACAGAGTGAGATTCCAACTGAAAAAAAAAAAAACAAGAGACAGGTTCTCGATATATTGCTCAAGCTGGCCTTAAACTCCTGGGTTCAAACCAGCCTCTTGCCTAAGCATCCCAAGTAGCCAGGACTACAGGTGCATGCCATCATGCCCAGCTATCTCTTACCTTTTCACATTTGCTATAATGCAGTGCCTTTTAACACTGACCAAGAGTTAAATAATATCTTAGTCTTATTTTTCAGGAAACTTGAAAGTGTATTAATAAAGCTCATCTAGAAAAATAAATGCCTGAAAGCAATAAAGCAAATGAGGAAAAGAAGGATTGATTAGGAGGGACTTGCCTCACCAGATACAAAAATATTCCATAAAGCCATGATAATTAAAATAGTGACACAATACTGACACAAATAGATCTTTGGAAGAAAACAGAATTCCAAAGAGACTGAATTTGTACATATTTAGTATGTGAGAGAATGGCTTTTCAAATCAACAGAGAAGTGATATTTAATAAATTGTTTCATAAAATAAAACTTGGGATTAAGGATATAACCATAGACACAAAACTATTATTAAAATTAAGGGATTCCAAAATTTTAATAATTTGGGGGGATATAAAAGGCCATTATGCCAGGCATAGTGGCTCAGGTTTGTAATCCCAGCACTTTGGGAAGCTGAGTCAGGAGGACTGCCTGAGGCCAAGGAGCTCCAGACTAGCCTAGTCAACATAGTGAGACCCCATTTCTACAAAAACATTTACAAATCAGCTGGGCATGGTCGTGCACCCCTGTAGCTACTCAGGAGGACAAGCCAGAAAGATCACTTGAGTCCAGGAGTTTGAGGTTATAGTGAGCTATAATCACACCACTGCGCTCCAGCCTGGGTGACAAAGTGAGACTCCAACAACAACAACAAAAAATTTGAGTCGCGTTCTCACTCTGTCTAGCCATTGGCCAGAGTGCAGTGGCACAATCGCTGCTCACTGCAGCCTCAACCTCTCAGGTTCAGGTACTCCTCCTACCTCAGCCTCCCCAGTAGTTGGACTACAGGTGCACACCACCACACCCAGCTATTTTTTTTTAGAAAGTAGGATTCATTAAGAAGACAGAAAAGGTCCTACAGCGGAAGGGGACCTGAGAGAGATTGCCCTGGCTAATTTTTTTTTGTAGAAACAAGGTCTCACTATGTTGCCCAGGCTGGTCTCCAACTCCTAATCTCACGCAGTCCTCCCACCTCAGCCTCCCAAAAGTCTTGGGATTACAAGCATGAGCCACCACACTTAGCTAAGAAAAAAAATTTTTTAAAGATAAAAACCCAACAGAAAAAACAGGCAAAAAATATGAAGAAACTTTTTTTTTTTAATAGCTGGAGTCTCACTCCGTCGCCTGGCTAGAGTGCTATGGGACAGTTACAGCCACCCCAGCGTCGACCTGCTGGGCTCCGGTGATCCTTCCACCTCAGCCTTCCAAGTAGCCATAACTAGAGGTGTGCATTCCCACGCCTGGCTAATTTTTTTTGTTGTTGTTGTTGTTTGAGTTGGAGTCTTACTCTGTCGCCCAGACTGGAGTGCAGTGGCCGCTCCTGGCCACCGCAGCCTTGACCTGCTGGGCTCCGGCGATCCTTCCGCCTCAGCCTTCCAAGTAGCTGGAACTACGGGGCGCACTACCATGCCCGGCTAATTTTTTGATTTATTGTAGAGATGAGGTCTCGCCAAGTTGCCCAGGCGGGTCTCGAACCCGCGGGCTCAGGCAATCCACTCACCTCAGCCTCCCAAAGCGCAGGATTACAGGTTGAGCCACTGAGCCTGGCGATGGCTAATTTTTGATTTATTGTAGAGACGAGGTCTCGCCAAATTGCCCGGGCTGGTCTCGAACCCGCGGGCCCAGGCAATTCACCCGCCTCAGCCTCCCAAAGTGCTGGGATTACAGGCTGAGCCACCGAGCCCAGCCGAAGAAATAATTCTTGAGAAAGCATAGTCTATCTATAAAATTGAAAGAAAAACCTTAAGACAAACTAATTTTTTTTTTTTTTGAGTTGGAGTCTCACTCTGTCGCCCAAACTAGAGTGCAGTGGCCGCTCCTGACCACCGCAGCCTCGACCTGCTGGGCTCTGGCGATCCTTTCGCATCTGCCTTCCGAGTAGCCGGAATTACAGGCATGTGCTACCACGCCCGGCTGATTTTTGATTTATTGTAGAGATGAGGTCTCGCTGCCCAGGCGGGTCTCGAACCTGCGGGCTCAGGCAATCCACTCACTCAGCCTCCCAAAGGTGCAGGATTACAGGCTGAGCCACCGAGCCCGGCTACAAACTAAATTTAACAGTTTAATTGAACAAAGGAAAACTCACAAATTGGGGAGCCTTCAGAACCAGAAGAGGTTCAGAAAACACTCCAGAACGTGGGCAGGATAAACAGAAAAAGGGAAGTAAGATACAAAAACAGGTTGGTCGTGGCTCTGCATTTGCCTTAGTTTGACATGGTCTGAATAGTTTGCAGCTGGTGATTGGCTGAAGCTCCACTGCTGCGATTGACTGAGACTCAGTTGTTTTAAAAGCATACACATAGTTTAGGCTTTCAGTTTGTCTAGAGGCCAAGTTAGTTTAATTTAACAATGATCAAATGAAAGTTATTCAACATCAATAATATATCAAATTGGCTTATTGGACAGGCAGTAGTTTAAAGGTTTGGCTAACCCTAGCACAGTGGCTCACGCCTGTAACCCCAGTACTTGGGAGGCCAAGGTGAGACTATTACCTTAGCTCGGGAGTTCAAGACCAACCTGGACAAATTGGCAAGGAGCACCTGAGTCAAGCAGATTGAGGCTGCAGTGGCTATAACTGTTCCACTGCAGTCCAGCCTGGGTGACAAAGTGAGACTCCAACTCAAAAACAAAAAATTTGGTCATTCTCAAATCTGGTGATGAAGCAATATTAGGTACAACCTATTTATAGGGTAATGCTAATATCCACCAAAATGAAAAATGTACATGTTCTTTGAAGCAGCAATTCTACTTCTAGGAAATCATTTTATAGAAACACTTGGGTGAGGATGGGTGCGGTGGCTCAAGCCTTTAATCCCAGCACTTTGGGAGGCCGAGGTGAGGGGATTGCCTGAGCCCGTGGGTTTGAGAACAGCCCGGGTAATTTGGCGAGACCTCGTCTCCACAATAAATCAGGAAAAAAAAAAAAAAAAAATTAGCCCAGTGTGGTAACGTGCACCTGTAATTCCAGCTACTTAGAAGACTGAAGCAAAAGGATCACTTGAGCCTAGCAGGTGGACATTGGAGTGGGTGACAGAGTGAGACTCATACTCAAAAACAAAAATAAAAAACACTTGGGTGAGTGCTTAAAAATCTGTTTCTTCCCTCACTGTGGTAAGTTAATCGTCAACAATAGAGTAGTGGTTGGATAAATTGTGGATTATCCATTTAACCTATATAACATGATATATAAAAAAATGAATTAGCTCTGCATGTGCTAATATGGGAAAAAAAATTTCAAAAGTACACTGAAGAATGAAAAAAGCAAACTGGAGGCCAGGCACAATAACTCACACTTGCAATCCCAGCAGTTTGGGAGGCCAAGGTGGGAGGATTGCTTGAGCTCAGGAATTCAGGACCAGCCTAAGCAGCATAATGAGACCTCATCTCTACACACAAAAAAACCCCCAAAATTAGCAAAGCGCAGTGGTGCGTGCCTGTAATCCCAGCTACTTAGGAGGCTGAGGCAGGAGGAACACCTGAGCCCAGGAGGTCGAGGCTGTGGTGAGCTTGGTGAGCTGTGATTGTGCCACTGCACTTTAGCTTAAAAAGGAAAAGAAAGAAAGAGAAAAACCAAGCTGGAGAAAAGAACATAGAATAATAAGATCCCATATTTTAAAGAACAAGTTCACATCATCACCTTCCTTAACTCCCAAAGCAAATCACTCTTTACTCCCTTACCCTGAATTATTATTATTTTTAGATTAGAAAATATAGTTTATTTAGAAAGTAAATTAGAAAGAGAGAGAAAGAGATTCACTTCCCTAAGGTAGGGGAAGGGGCCAAAGCCAGGAAACATGACCTGGCCATAGCTCAAAGAGCACATGGCCTCCCATAGCTTAGCAAGGCAATGATGGCAATAGCCTGGCAATGGCCCTGAATTATTTTTTTAAAGTACTTGTACTCATTGAACATAGCTTTTGATTATTGTCTGTAGAAAGTTTGTTTGTTCAATGCTATATTCTCAGCCCCTAAAGCATTTTAAATGTTAAATAATTATTAATTTGTTAGGTAGCAGTTAGACATGAGCAGGAGGGGCCCATCCCTGAGGGTACCTTGTCTCTAGCCACACCTGGACCACCTAGTCTCAGGCCAAACCCCTCCCCAAGTCCCTCATTCTAGATAGAAAGTGTCTGTGTCCCATGGTGGTTACAGCATCCTAACTATTGTAGAACTTTGTGCACCTGGGACGGTCCAGACCTGCACAAATGTGTATTGGAAGTTTAAGCTTGTACTCTTATAACCTTTGAGTTATTACCATATTATTAGCATTAATTAGCACTGTGGTTTTAACCTCCCCCCTACACACACACATACACACATACACACATACACACATGGGTTTTGCTCAGGCATTCATGGGAAACCCACATGCACAGGTCCAAAAGGTAATACCATACCCAAGACCTATCCATCAAATTATGAAAAAAGGTAGATTGACAGGAGAAGAATCAGAAAAAGGAAATAAAAAACTCCTTAAAACAGAAGCCCACAGTTAGTTTAGGGCTGCTGATTCCCTCTTGGACAACCACCTCTGTCTTTCTTGCTGCATGGAATGTACACTTGCTTTCAAAAAACTATTGCTTGCACTGGCAATTTACTGTGTTGCATTTTCAATTCTTTGAAAAGGGACACAAGAGTCGACAACCACAGCGCAGACCCTGTTAGTCCAGTAACAAACTGAATCAATATGGATATGAATGGATGACCCACAAACACACACACACACATTGGGGTATATACACTTCAGAACGTCTATATAAAGAATGTAGGTTTAAGAGATTAATAGCAACATGAACTAGATTGTAGATGCAGCTAATATATACTGAAATATTTGTATAATTATTTTCCAGTTGACAAAGCAGCTTTACTTATATAATCACATTTGGTCCCTATAACATCCCTGTGAAATACAATACACAAAAAAAATAGAAATAAATTAACATATGTTTGCACTTTATGGTTTGCAAAATGGTCTCAGTCCCATTCAACTCATTTATTTCTTTTTTATTCCTCAGACTATTTTTCTGAACACTGCAGTTTCATTCGTGTGTGTGTGTGTGTGTGTGTGTGTGTGTGTGTGTGTGTGGTTTCCTCGTGTGAGCATGTTCCTCTCATTCTCCACAGATAACGTTCTTCCCGGTAATCATCCTTCAAAACCCTGTCGGGCCCGACAACCTAAGGCCCACACCGGAGACACCACACACCTGCGACCCCCCATCCCCGGCCTCCAAGATGCTGCCACGGAGGCCGCCCCCGAGTCGCTCGAAGTCCGGCGGGCCCCGCCCACGTCTGCGGCCGCCAGGGTTCGACGTCCCCGCCCGCTCCGAGGAGTTTCCCAAAACCCAGCGCGGCGGGCCTCGGCCGCGCTAAGATGGCGACTCCCATGCATCGGCTCATTGCTCGGAGACAAGCGTAAGTGAGGGTTCGATTCGCGCCGGCGGGCGGGCTGGGGGCGGGGAGACGCGCCTCAGCGGGCAGGTGACAGACCCCTGCGGGGACCAGCGGGCGGTGGCCGTTTCTCGAACACGCTGCTGGCTCCCGAAAGGCCGGGGCCCGAATGATACGTTTGGTGACCGCAGATGAGCAGTTTCGCGGAAGGCAGTCGCGCTAGGTCCGCGGGACCGGCCAGAGCGGGGCCTGAAGAGAACGTCGCGTTTGGTTTTCCCGAAAGGAACGCCCAGGTGTTGGTCACGCGGTGGTTTATGCCCCTCCGCCAACCCCACTTGTGTCCAGGGTAAGCCTGAGGACCTGGTCCGACACCCTCACTCTAGCCGACGTAAACCTTCAGCTCCCTGTTCAGTCTCCAGCCCAGCTGGCTTTTCCTGTTTCCTTTCCAGCGCTTTGCCGGACAGCCTGCCTACGATGCCTACTGTTCTTCCGAGCTATCATCTCACTTTCTGGCACTCATTCTTTCCTTCAGTAAATATTTGTTTGTTTAGTATATGCTGCTCTGTGCCAGAATTTGGGTATAAAGACCAACTAAACAAGTTAAGTAAATACAGCTGGTGATAAGAGCTTTGAAGGAAATGAGCGTTGTGATGGAAAGACGGAAAGGCACACGAGGTTGGTTGGACAGAAAAGGCTTCTCTGAAGGGTGCCGTTTGAACAGATTGAAAGGGTGAGAAGGGAGTCAGTCTTGAGAGCATCCAGACAGTGGTATAAATTGCTTTGAGGCTGGAAAGAACTTAGTTTTTAAGAACTAAATGATGTCCATTGTGCCTAATGAGCAAAGAAGCGCGGCACAAGAGATTTGCATTGAACGGATAGTGCAGGGGTCATCATAGATGCCACTTTCTTATAAAGCTTTTCATCTTCCAACCTGCACACCCAAACAACATCTGCCGCTTTTTCATTAAGCATTTCATGTCATTTCATTTGCACATCTATAATATATTACAATTTGCTAGCTTAAATGCAGGCATATGATTATGTACATATAATTATATATAAAGTCGATAATACATACATATAATTATATATATTGTGTATACCGGTGGTGCCAGGAAAATGTATACACATTTTATTTTATTTTTTTATTTTTATTTTTTATTTTTGAGTTGGAGTTTCACTCTGTCACCCAGACTGGAGTGCAATGGCTGCTCCCGGCCACCACAACCTCGACCTGCTGGGATCCGGCGATCCCTCCGCCTCAGCCTTCCAAGTAGCTGGAACTACAGGCATGCGCTACCACGCCCGGCTGATTTTTTGTAGAGATGAGGTCTCGCTGTCCAGGCGGGTCTCGAACCCGCGGGCTCAGGCAATCCACTCACCTCGGCCTCCCAAAGTGCTGGGATTACAGGCTGAGCCACCAAGCCCGGCCTGTATACACATTTTAAAAGATGTTCTTTACATATTACTTTTCGAAGTACTTTTCATAAGTGTCTGGACGCTGATGGTAGCCATAACCACTTTGAGCATCTCTTGTAATTGCAGAAGTTAAACATGACTTGTATTCATCCTACAATTTTAATAGTTTTTTCCTTTCTTAAAATGTGTATACTTTTTTTGGCGCTCTCTGTATATAATTGAAAGAACCCCTTTCCTTCTCTTCATTTACTCTACCACTCAGGCAGCTACCTTGGGACCAAAGGAAAGAGTTGATGAGAAGAGTTCCTTGAATATATAGATAAAGACTTAGAGAGTCAGAGTAGTAAACATGGTGGAGGAAGAAGGCTTTGAAATCAGTTCTGAAATTAAGAATGTGGTGATAATACTTGACAGGAGTGCTAAATGATGTCACTAGGGTCCCACTTCTGCCTGTCTGTTTCTCAGACTTGCTCTTTTGATTGTTGGCTCCATACTTGGGTAGCTCTTTCCTTTGGTCCCAAGGTAGCTGCAGAATCTAGAGTCTTATATTCTCTCAGCTTCAAGTTGATTGCACTTCACTGAACCAAGTTGGATTACATGCCCAACCCTGAACCATGCCTACAGGATTGTGAAGCTCTGACTGACTTAGAGATTGCTTTCTCCTCCCAGTACAATCGAATGGATGACCATAAACCAATGATGAGCTCGATGGGTAGGTCAGAGGAAGTAAGTGAATGCTGGATTGGCAAAACTAGCCAATGTTCACGGTAAATGTGAAGTGAAAATAGACTTAATATTGCCATTTTTTGTTTCAGGCGTATCAGAAAGTTAAATTTTTGTTTCTACAGTGTGCCTTTAGTTTGTACATGAGCTATGCAGAAGTAAAAGACAAATCTTACATTTAGGAGTTTGGTTTTTTTGGGAAGAAAACTTGTGGTATATAATAAAAACTGTTATGGTATACAGAATATGAACCCTCAGGGGAGTCAAAGAAGAGCGTTGGTTTAGAGGCACTGGAAGTCCAGAAAAGTTTTAAGGATATATTTGGGGGGGGAAAAGCAGAAGTGGAGCCTTAACTTTTCTTTTTTTAATATATTTTATCGTAAAGATGTGGGGTACAATTCAGGATTAGGTATATAAGAGGACTTCATACAGGTAAAGTTTGGGCCTCCCTTTGATCCCCACTTTGCCTGGTTTGAGATCAAGTACACTTATTGATGTTATGTCCCCACCCCCAGCCTTAACTTTTCATCTTACATTCATCAAAAAGTTTTAACTTTGTTATAAGGAGCATATATCACTTCCATAATAAGAAGTTTAAAATAATTTTTAAGTTAGTTATGAGAAGTGAGAAACTACTATTGTCATTCTTTAAAAGAAAAGTCTTTGGACTAATAGAGGAAAGAGAAGTGATAAAAGCGGGGAGGGAAGAGCCTAAAAATAGCTCGCATTTAGTAGAAGGTTCAGGGACTTAACTGTTAAATCAATCTACTTTAAATCAATTGGAATGAAATTATATTCACCTTGTAACTTGTAATTACATTTACCCGCTTGTAAGTAGATTGTAGAATTTTGGCACTAATTGGGGTCATTTCTTCTACTAAACCCTCTACTGGATTTCACTAGTCTCTTCAGCATCCAGGATAGTCATCTAACTTGACTTGAAGACTTCCACTAATGACTTACCCCTTGAAGTGGCCTGTTTTTCGAATCTATCAAAAAGTATGTTGAGCTGAAATGAAAATAATATTTAAGTTAGACCCTACATTCTTTTGACTTCCCAAACTATGATTTCAGTCAGTTAAAAACCCTGTTTTCCATTCGAATTGCCATCACATCAGGCCTCCCCTGTCTTTTATTTACTTTCTGGACTTAAGTATCAGACTTACCTTTATCCTTGTTAAATTTCATCTTGTTAGATTCGACACAGAGTTCCAGCCTGTCAAGACCTTTTGGATCCTGATTCAGTTATCCATCGTATTAGCTATCCCTGTCAGCTTTGTCTCAACTGCAGGTTTGATAAATATGCACATTTGTGTCTTCATCCAAATCATTTATAAAAATGTTGAGCATGACCAAACTCAGGTTCAAACTACGCAGGCCATCACTGGATCTCTATATACAGTGGTGTGCCACATAACTACCTTTTAGTCAGTGACAGACTGTATATACTATGGTGGTCCCATAAGATTACAATGGAGCTAAAAAATTCCTATTACCTAGTGATGTCTTAATGATTCTCACCCTGTGTAGGCCTAGGCTAATGTACGTATATCTTGATTGTTGACAAAAAAGTAAAAAAAAAAAAAAACCAAGAAACTTTTAACTAACATCTTTTTAAAACTTTTTATATATTTATTTATTTTTTAGAAACAGGGTCCCACTCTGTCACCCAGGCTGGAGTGCAGTGGCAGAATCGTAGCTCACTGTAGTGTCAAACTCCTGGACTCAGTGATCCTCCCAACTCAGCCTTCCAAGTAGCTTGGGAATACAAGTGCACACCACCATGCCTGGCTAATTTCTTTCTTTTTCTTTTTTTTTTTTTTGAGTTGGAGTCTCACTCCATACCCAGGCTGGAGTACAGTGGCACACTCATGGCCACCCCAGCATTGACTTGCTAAGTTCTGGCGATCCTTCTGCCTCAGCCTTCCAAGTAGCCAGAACTACAGGTGCGTACTACCATGTCTGACTAATTTTTGATTTATTATAGAGACAAGGTCTTGCCAAGTTGCCTGGGCTGGTCTCGAACCTGCAGGCTCAGGCAATCCATTCACCTCGGCCTCCCAAAGTACTGGGATTACAGGCTGAACCACCAAGCCTGGCCTAATTTCTAATTTTTTTGTAGAAGCAAGGTCTTGCTGTGTTGCCCAGGCTGGTCCCGAACTCCTGGCCTCAAGCAAATCTCCTGCCTCAGTTTTCCAGAGTACTGGAATTACAGGCATGATCTATCAAACCCAACTCAAAAACTTTTAAAAATTGAAAAAAGCTTATAGAATCAGGATATAAAGAAAAGATATTTTTTGTACAAGTATACTATATGTTTGTGTTTTAAACTAATTTTTATAACAAAAGTCAAAAAGTTTTTAAAAATTTAAAAGTTTCTAAAATTAAATAGTTATAGTAAGCTAAGGTTAATTTATTACTGAAGAAAGTAAAATTTTTAAAAATAAATTTAGTGTAGCCTAAGCATATAGTATTTACCAAGTCTATGGTAGTGTACAGTAATGTCCTAGTAGAGGGTGAATGTAGTACTACATTCAGTGTCTACTCACTGACTCACCCAGATCAACTTCCAGTCCTGTAAGCACCATACACATTAAGTGCCCCATACAGGTGTGCCATTTTAAAATATTTTATACTGTTCATTTTCTTTATTTAGATACACAAATACCATTGTGTTAGAATTGCCTACAGTATTCAGGACAGTAACATGCCATACAAGTTTGTAGCCTAGGAGCAATAGGCTATACCATATATCATTGGTGTTTAGTGGACTAGGTTTGTGTAAGTACACTTTGACATTCCTATAAAGACAAAATTACGTAACGCTGCATTTACGGCCCATGACTGTCTTTACTTTAATCCATTAAACAGAACTCTGTCTGTGATATTCAGCTGATCTACTTAGTCGTTCTGTCTTGTTCACAAGGATATTGTGAGAGACTTTCTAAAATGTCTTATTGAAATACAAATACCCCCAAAGCAATAAGGATATTAGTCTGAAATAATTTGATACCTAGTGAATGACTTTTCTAAGTGGATTTAATAAATCCAACCACAGCTGGGCATGGCAGCTCATGCCTGTACTTTGTACTTTGGGAAGCCAGGGTGAGAGGATCGCTTGAGCCCAGGAGTTCAAGACCAGCCTACAACATAGGGAGACTCTGATAATTAATACATAAGTAAATCCAGCCAGAATTTTGTCTGGAATGGATGTCAGTCAAGCTCACTGGTTTAATGTGTGGAATCTTTTTTCCTGCTTTGAAAATCAAAACAGCGTGTACCTTACCTCCAGTCTTTCAGTACTACTCCTGTTTGCCACAGTTCCTCGGATTATCAGTGGCAGTACAATAGTACTGAAAAATCTCTCAGTATGTAACCCGGGCCATGTAACTTAGACACATTTAAAGTAGGTACAAGGTCTATTACCTACCCCTTGAGTATCTTAGGTTTTGATTCTGTTCTTCTCATTTTATATATAATTGTGAATAAGGAAAAAAAGTATTATAATCCTACCGAAAATAATCATTGTTTACATTTTAGTATATGACCTTTTAGGCAATTTATAACATTTTAAATGGTCTCATAATGTTTATTCTCTATAGATACACAGTAACTTTTTAGCCATTTTCTTTGTTGTTGAATAGTTAGGCTTACTTTTAAAACCATATTGTACTTTCTATAATTATTCCTATGAAAACTTTGCATTGTTATTTCTGGGTCAAATTGTATGGACATTTTTTTTTTTTTTTTGAGTTGGATTCTCACTCTGTTGCCCAGACTAGAGTGCAGTGGCCTCTCCCGGCCACTGCAGCCTTGACCTGCTGGGCTCCGGCGATCCTTCCGCCTCAGCCTTCCAAGTAGCCGGAACTACAGGCGTGCGCTACCACGCCCGGCTGATTTTTTTATTTATTGTAGAGATGAGGTCTCGCTGCCCAGGCGGGTCTCAAACCCACGGGCTCAGGCAGTCCACTCACCTCAGCCTTCCAAAGGCGCGGGATTACAGGCTGAGCCACCGAGCCCGGCTCATTTTTTATTTTTAAGAGTCAGGTTCTTCCTCTGTCACCCAGGCTGGTCTTGGAATTCCTGGCCTCAAGGAATCCTTCCACCTAGCCTCCCAGAGTACTAAGATTATAGGTGCATGTCATGGCACCTGACCCTATATGAACACTTTTTTTTTTTAGTTGGAGTCTCACTCTGTTGCCCAGGCTGGAGTTCAGTGGCACTCTCATGGCTACTGCAGCCTCGACCTGCTGGGCTCAGGTGACCTTCTGCCTCAGCCTTCCGAGTAGCTGGAACTACAGTCACGTGCCACCATGCCAGCTCATTTTTTTATTTATTGTGGAGATGAGGTCTTGTCAAGTTCCTCGGGCTGATCTCGACTCTGTGGGCTTAGGCAGTCCTCTCACCTTGGCCTCCCGAAGTGCTGGGATTATAGGCATGAGCCACTGCATATGGCATGAACATTTTTTTAAAGTCAGGTTTATTGAGATTTAATAGTGAAATTTGTCCTTTTTAATGTATAGTTCTGTGAGTTCCAACAGACTTATTGTTAGGGTAAACTGGGCAGTGTGGTTGAGTGCCATGGGAATAAAGCAAAGATTTGCAAAGGTAAAGCGAAAGACTTTATTCCACTCAAGAGAGTGGGACTGACAGTTAGAGGCAGTGCAGCCCAGTATTTGAGCAAGGAGGGCTTTTAAAGTTTGTACAGAGTAAAAATCTCCAGCAGCTGCATTCCTAAGTATTGATAACACCGGTCTTGTGTTCTTGGCGTTGTCAAGACAACCAGTCCTGTGACTTCAGGTCCTTCAGCCGCTGGTGTACTGGTGTGCAGTCACGAAAGACTGATTGCAGTTAGATCAGCTTGGGCCTGTGTAACTGGTAAATAAAGGCCTAGAATAGACATACTTGCGAGATGCAAAACAATTTTTTTTTTTTTTTTTTAATTGGAGTCTCACTCAGTCGCCCAGACTGGAGTGCAGTGGCCGCTCCCGGCCACCGCAGCCTCGACCTGCTGGGCTCCGGCGATCCTTCCACCTCAGCCTTCCAAGTAGCTGGAACTACAGGTGCGCACTACCACGCCTGGCTAATTTTTTGACTTATTGTAAAGATAAGGTCTCACCAAGTTGCCCAGGCGGGTCTTGAACCTGCCGGCTCAGGCAATCCACTCACCTCAGCCTCCCAAGCCACCGAGCCCGGCTACAAAACAATTATTAATAACTCCCTCCAGAAAACTGGTTCTGTCCTTGGCTAATGATTAGGAAGTAGGGAATGGGACAGACAACTAGCAAAGTAAAGCAAAGCAAAGTAAAGCAAAGCAACTTAGCTAAAGCAGTATTAAAATGGCTGTACTTTAGCTAAGTTGCTTTGCTTTACTTCACCCTTTCACTCATATAGTGATGTAACTACTACCAAAATCAAGATATAGAAAATTTCTGTCTTTCCACTGATTTCCTCATGTCTCTCTATAGGTAAGACCTTACGTTATCCTCAGGCTCTGGCAGCCACCTATTTTCTTCTTCTTTTTTTTTCTTTTGTGAGCAAATAGCTGTGAAAGCCACCTTTTTTCTGACCTTGTAATCTTACCTTTTCCAGAATGTCATGTAAATAGAATCAGTACATAGCCTTTTGAATCCAACTTATTCAACTTAATGTTTTTTGAGGTCCCTTCAAGTTATTTCATGTATCAATAGTGCATTTTTTTTTTTTGAGTTGGAGTCTCACTCAGTCACCCAGACTGGAGTGCAGTGGCCACTCCTGGCCACCACAGCGTCGACCTGCTGGGTTCCGGCAATCCTTCCACCTCAGCCTTCCAAGTAGCTGGAACTACAGGCGTGCGCTACCACGCCCGGCTAATTTTTTTTGATTTATGGTAGAGATGAGGTCTTGCCAAGTTGCCCAGGCGGGTCTCGAACCTGTGGGCTCAGGCAATTCACTCACCTTGGCCTCCCAAAGCACGGGATTACAGGCTGAGCCACCAAGCGCAGCCCCAATAGGGCATTTTTTAAAAACTGTTAATAGTATTCCATTGTATGGATATACCAGTTTATCTGTTCAACAGTTGAAGAACATTTGGATTATTTCTAGTTTGAGATTATTATGAATAAAACTGCTCTAAACATTCACATGTAGACTTTTAAATGAACATATTCCTTTCTCTTGGGTAAATACCTAAGAGTGGTTTTCCTGGGTCATATGGTAAGTATATATTTAACTTTGTAAGAAACTGCCAAACTGTTTACCAAAATTTATCTTTTTGCATGTGGTTATACAATTATTCTAGTATCAGTAGTTGAAAAGACATTTTTTCCACTAAATTTCCATTATACTCTTGTCAAAAAAAGCGTGTGTGTGTGTGTGTGTGTGTGTGTGTGTGTGTGTGTGTGTGTGTGTGTTTCTGGTTTCTATTCTATTTTATTGATCTTTTTGTCTGTCTTTCTGCCAATACCACACTGTTACTGATGACTGTAGTTTTATAATAAATATTGAAATCAGGTAGTATTAGTCCCTGGATATTGTTCTCTTTCAGAGTTATTCAGAGTATTTTAGATTTTTTTTTCTTAGAGTCAGTCTTGCTCTGTTGCCCACACTGGAGTGCAGGGGTGTGATCATAGTTTACTGCAGTCTTGAACTCCTGGGTTCAAGCAGTCTTCCCACTTCAGCCTCCCAAGTAGCTA
This sequence comes from Carlito syrichta, assembly GCF_000164805.1. Classification (NCBI taxonomy): domain Eukaryota; kingdom Metazoa; phylum Chordata; class Mammalia; order Primates; family Tarsiidae; genus Carlito; species Carlito syrichta. The sequence continues at coordinate 159,306 of NW_007014920.1, forward strand.
GGACTGCACACTACCACACCCAACTAATTTTTTTATTTTTTGTAGAGACGGGATCTCACTGTGTTGCCAAACTCCTGACCTCAAGTAATCCTCCTGCATTGGCCTCCCAAAGTGCTGGGATTGCAGGCATGAACTCCCATGCCTGACCCTGTTTCTTTGTATTTCCAGATAAATTTTAGAATTAGCTTATCAATTTCTACCAAAAAGCCTGCTGAGATTTCAATTGGGATTGCACTGAATGTACAGATCAATTTGTGAGGAATTAACATCAAACAATATTGGGACCAGGCACAGTGGCTCAAGACTGTAATACCAGCACTTTGGAAAGCCGAGGTGAGCGGATTGTCTGAGCCCACGGATTTGAGAACAGCCTGAACAACTTGGTGAGACCTCATCTCTGCAATAAATCAAAAAATTAACTGGGTGTGTTAGTGGTCACCTGTAGTTCTGGCTACTTGGAAGGTTGAGGTAGAAGGATCGCCTGAGCCCAGCAGGTTGACATTGGGTGGCCATGAGCGTGCCACCTGCACTCCAGCCTGAATGACAGAGTGAGACTCCAACTCAAAAAAAAAAATGTGTGTGTGTGTATTGAATTTTCTGACTCAGAGATATGCATATCTCTCTATTTAGGTCTTTAATTTCTCTTAGCAATCAATCTTTTGCTTGTTTGTTTTGAGTCAAGATCTTACTTTATAGCCCACGCTGGAGTGCAGTGGCATGATCATGGCTCACTCCAGCCTCAAACTCCTGGGTTCAGGTGAATATTTCACCTCAGCCTCTCAAGTAGCTAGGACTACAGGCACATGCCATCATGCCCAGCAGTTTTGTTGTTGGTGGTTTTTTGGGAGCAATTGATATTTTGTAGTTTTCAGGGTAGAGGTCCTGTACATCTTTTATCAGATTTATTCCTAAGTATTATGATCATGTTTATTTTTTTAAAAGTGTAGTGACTCACACCTGTAATCCCAGCAGGTTGGGAGGCAGAAATGAGAAGACTAACCTGGGTAACTTGACAAGGCCTCATCTCTACAATAAATAAAAAAAATTAGCCAGACAAGGTGGTACATGACTGTGGTGCCAGCTACTTGGAAGACTGAGGCTAAAGGATTGCCTGAGTCCAGCAGGTTGACACTGTGGTAGCCATGAGTATGCCACTACATTCCAGTTTAGGCGACAGAGTGAAACTCCAACTCAAACAAAAAATGAAATAAAATGTTAGTTTTCAATTGTTGCTGATAATAGAAACACTGTTGACTTCTGTATAATGATCTCTGACCCTACTGATTTATTTTATTTTTTATTTTTATTATTATTTTTTTTGAGTTGGAGTCTCACTCTGTCACCCAGACTGGAGTGTAGTGGCCGCTCCCGGCCACCGCAGCCTCGACCTGCTGGGCTCTGGTGATCCTTCCGCCTCAGCCTTCTGATTAGCCGGAATTACAGGCATGCGCTACCACGCCCGGCTGATTTTTTGATTTATTGTAGAGATGAGATCTTGCTGCCCAGGCGAGTCTCGAACCCGCGGGCTCAGGCAATCCACTCACCTCAGCCTCCCAAAGGCGCGGGATTACAGGCTGAGCCACCGAGCCTGGATGACCCTACTAATTTATTGGTTCTGTAGCTCTATTTTGAAATCTTAGGGGTTTTCTAGCTAGATGATCATCTTTTATGTTACTGTTTTTTGCATATATATTTTTTTTAAGTTGGACTCTCATTATTTGTTGCCCAGCCTAGAGTATAGTGGCATGTTCATGGCCAGTCTCAACCTGCTGGGCTCAGGCAATCCTTCCACCTTAGCCTCCCAAGTAACTGGAACTACAGATGCATGCCACCACGCCTGGCTAGTTTTTTTGTGGTTTATTGTAGAGATGAGGTCTCACCAAGTTGCCCAGACTGGTCTCGAAGCCCTGGGCTCAGGCAGTCCTCTCGTCTCGGCCTCCCAAAGTGCTGAGATTGAAGCTAAGCCACCGTGCCCGGTCAATATACATATTTTTAAGATTTTTGTTGCATATTACCAAATTGTGCTTCAGAAAGTTTGTGACACTTTACATTCTTAGCAGCAGTGTCCATACACAGAGTGCCCATTCTCCAGCTTTACCAATGATAGGCATTTAAAAAATAACTTTGCCAGCCAGGCTCGATGGCTCAGCCTGTAATCCTGCGCCTTGGGATGCTGAGGTGAGTGGATTGCCTGAGCCCGTGGGTTCGAGACCCGCCTGGGCAACTTGGCGAGACCTCATCTCCACAATAAATCAAAAATTAGCCGGGCGTGGTAGCGCGTGCCTGTAGTTCCAGCTGCTTGGAAGGCTGAGGTGGAAGGATCGCCGGAGCCCAGCAGGTCGAGGCTGCGGTGGCTGGGAGAGGCCACTGCACTCCAGTCTCGGTGACAGAGTGAGACTCCAACTCAAAAAATAAATTAATTAATTAAATTAAATTAAAAAATTTAAAAAAAAAACTTTGCCAGTATGGCAGACATGTCCTAATATTTTTGGTATGAAAGAAGGTCATTTTCACATAAAAAGTCTGTACCATTAAAACTCTTCTTTGAGCCTTAACTTAGGTATTTTGGGTAGAAGGAAATGGTAATCTTATTTGTTTTGAAATTATAAGTCTGTCTAATTCATCAGTCTATATGGAAGATCAGTATTTTTAGGGGTGGTTTGTGTTTAGAACATACATATAGATGATGTTAATCATGTAGGCTTGTGAATCATGAGAATGTCATATGAATGTTAATCGTGAATGTCCCATAACAACAAAAACTCCAGAAAGACTGATGGTTGATATTTTTATGAATAAGATCTCAAGCTATGAGTTTCTTGATATTGAGAAAACACCAACCTGGCAACAAAGTGAGATCCTGTCTCTACAAAAATAAAACCTATAGATGCTTGGGAGACTGAGGTAGGAGTATTACTTAAGCCCATGAGTTTGAGGTTGCAGCGAGCTGTTGATTGTGCCACTGCACTCCAGCCTGGGTAACAGAGTGAGACCCTGCCTCTAAAATAAATAAATAAATGAAAAAATGTTTTCGTTGTGAAAATAACCTATGAGCTTCAAAAAAACTATCACCCTCTTTCCCCCAGATAATTCATTGTTAGGAAAAATTATGAAAGGCTTTTAAATAAACAAAAAAAAAGATATTACTGAGTGTCCTGTCTAGTCCGCCCTTCCTGCCTTTGTGACTCTGTGAGGCCCTGCTTCTTTCATTATCTGAGCTATTTCATGTGTCTTTAAGTTGTAGGAAGCTGATGGTGTTGTGGAAGAGTTTTGCCTGTACAAATGCAGTGTAATCACTTATTGCCCGGTGTCTACTGACCAGTTTTCAACTATTTATAAATCCATTTCAGCGTTACTGATTGCCCATGTAGTGTGTTGTTTGAACTCTCTTCTGAAGCAGTTACAAGGTCTACTGACTCCCTCATTAATTAATGATTAAATAAAATCTTTGACATATGTTCATTTTATATTTGTATGAGAGTTGTGATTTTATATATATATATAAAATCAGAGTCTCACTCTGTCGCCCAGACTGGAGTGCAGTGGCTGCTCCCGGCCACCGCAGCCTCAACCTGCTGGGCTCCGGTGATCCTTCTGCCTCAGCCTTCCAAGTAGCCGGAATTACAGGCATGCGCTACCACGCCTGGCTGATTTTTTTATTTATTGTAGAGATGAGGTCTCGCTGCCCAGGCGGGTCTCGAACCCGCGGGCTCAGGCAATCCACTCACCTCAGCCTCCCAAAGGTGTGGGATTACACGCTGAGCCACCGAGCCCGGCTGTGATTTTATATTTTTTACAACATTATCTTTTCAATTATTTCTGAGTCGCAGATTGCAATTGTATCTATATCAAACGTGTAGTTCTTTTTTTCGCCCTGAATAGCTAATAAGTCCATATATTGTTTATGATTAATGCCCTTTAAAATGTGCTCTAATATTACATATGCAGATAAGCTCTAAAGATATAGTCATGATTCTGGCAGTTGTTTGTTGAAACTTAAGAACTACCTTTAGGCAAAAAGTTGAGTTTTAATATCTTTTAATACTTTACCTAAGTCATTCTATCTTAGTTCCTTACCTGAAGCATTAATTTTCCAAATTGGTATTAACTTAAATTTTGGATAAATGCTTAAAATAAATTATTTTCAAGAGTATACAATCTGGCCCAAAGTATATTAAACAGTTTATGTTATTTTAAAACCTTGCTCATTTCCACAGTTATTCATTTTACAAACTTTTACTAAACATGAATTATGTGTTGACTAGGGATAAAAATATGACTGCTCTAGGTCAATAATAAGAATTCAGCATCTCATCATGCAGCCATGTTTTGAGAAAGTTGTAATTTCTCAATTAAAATGTAATGTCATTGGTCCATATTGTTCTGATTGACTAATATGACTAGTAATAATAGTTCGCATTTACTTGTGTATTACTTTATGACAGATACCTTTCTGCTTGCTTTATACATATCCCAATATATAGAATAGAGATATTGCTCTCAAATTCATTGATATAATGATTGGGAGTGTTCATGCTTAAGTAGTACTTGTTAAATTCTTGGTACATAGTAAGTATAAGCCATGGTTGTGGTTTCAGCTAATTTTCTCAATAACCTAGTTAAGTAGGTAGTACCATATTTTTTAGAAGAGGAAACTGCAGTTCAAAAATCAGCTTGCTGGGCCAGGCACAGTGGCTCATGCCTGTAATCCTTCTTGTATCTAAGATCCATCTAAGATTAATGAAGCTATAGTTTGTTCTTTTTTTTTTTTTTTTTTTACTATGAAGTATTCCACTGTATTCTATTCTACCACAAATTTCCAACCTACTTTCATGTTATTTCCAATTTTGAGGATGTTACAAATTATGCTAAAAGCATTCTTGTAGTTCTTCTTCCTTTCTTGAACAATCCAATCTAAAAGCTATTGGAGCTGGACTCAGTGGCTCATGCCTATAATCCCAGTGCTTTGAGAGGCTGAAGAGGGAGGATCACTTGAGCCCAGGAGTTCAAGACCAGCCTGGGCAACATAGTGAGAACTCATCTCTACAAAAAGCAAAAAATTAATTGGGCATGGTGGCACATGCCTATAGTCCTAGCTACTCAGGAGACTGAGGTAGAAGGATTGCCTGAGTCCAAAAGGTAGAGGCTGTGGTGAGCCATGATTGTGCCACTGCACTCCAGCCTGGGCAACAGAGTGAGGCCCCGCCTTAGGGGAAAAAAAAAAAAGCCATTTGGTGGAATCAAGTAAACTTGGTGTCCATGCTGTAGTTTGACCTGACATTGGAATATTAGCACTGAAACTGAGGTAAGGAGGGCATCCCCAGAAGGGCACAGATTGACTTGCAATGTCAGCAGGTTACAGAGGGCATCCAGTAGTAGAGATGTCCAGTGCAGGATGTCATGTTCCAAGCAGGGTGAAGGGGTGTCCACATAGGACAGTTAAGCACAAATTGTCACCTGAATGGAGAGAATGTCCACACACACAGTATGGAGAGATGTAATTTGGTACAGGGTATCAGACCCTGAGTATAAAGAGAGACATGTCCATGTTATGGGGGTCTGGCCTGGCAATGGGAGTCAGAGTCCAAGCTGAGTGAGGAGCGTGTTCAAATGGTGCAAGGTATGTTGGAAGGTGGGTAACAGTGTGGGGCAGATCCCAGGTGAAGTGAAGTAAAGAGGGCATAGGCGAGGGGAAGCAGTGGCAACAAGAAGCAGTTAGCTACATAAGGGGGACTGACCAAACTGTAAATCTATTAGAATAATGGGACCAAGAGGTTTCTCACTGAAGAAGAAAATATAGAGGAGAAAAACTGAATACACTCTGTAAAGTTAGTGTGAATTAATGGTTCTTTTGTTTTTTGAGTCAGAGTCTTACTCTGTTGCCCAGGCTGGAGTACAGTGGCATGATCACAGCCACCAAAGCCTCGACCTACTGGGCTCAGGTGGTCCTTCCACCTCAGCTTTCCAAATAGCTGGAACTACAGGTGCACGCTACCATGCCTGGCTTATTTTTTGATTAATTGTAGAGACGAGGTCTTACCAAGTTGCCCAGGCTGGTCTCGAACCCCTGAGGTCAGGCAATCCTCTCACTTTGGCCTTCGAGAATTAATGGTTTTAAAAATATTAGATAGCCAGAGTGTGGTGGCTCACACCTGTATTCCCAGCACTTTGTAGAGAAAATATAAACAGCCTAGAATTGTTTGATGTACCAGAAAGCAAGTAAGTACTCAAGAACGAAGGAGACCTGTCAAAAGGACACAAAATCCAGCTTGAAGGGGCTCCACTAACCAAATCTGGGAAATAGGAGATCAATATAAATGACGGATTATAACTCATTGAATAAAATGAAAAAACATTGATCTATACTGATAAATAAATGAACTAAACATTTAATGAGGTGCAGGATATTTATGAACTTTCAAATACTAGCCCACAGGTAATTATTAGTTACCAATCGCTGTGTAACAAATTACCTTGAGTTTAGTGGCTTATAACAATGAACATTAATTCAGTTTCTATAGGTCAGGAATTCAGGAGTGACTTAGCTGAGTGTTCTGTCTCAGGCTCTCCCACGTGGTTGTGGTCAGGATGTTGTTAGGGGCTGTGGTTATCTAAAGCCTTGACCAGAACTGGGGATCTGCTTCCAAAATGGTCCGCTCACATGGCTATTGGCAGGAGGCCTCAGTTCCTCACTACATGGACCTCCATAGAGGCTGCTTGAGTATTTTCATGACATGGCAGCTACCTGGCTTAGTCTTCAAAGTCATACTCCATTCCTCTGCTTTATTCTGTGAGTTGGAAGCTAGTCACTAAGTCCAAGTCATATGCAAGGATGAGAGGAATGAGGCTCTCCTTGAAGTAAGAAGTATCAAAAAATTTGTGGACATGTTTTAAAACAGTCACAATTACAAAAGGACAAAAAGTAACTTTATAGTTGCAAAGTCTGGTAGACCTCTTTAATCAAGAGATCAAAGTGAACATCATCAGTAATAAGACAAATTGAAATCCTGAGAAGTATACAGCATCACTTCTATTATATTCTTGCCAAAGTTGTTGACCTGAATCTACCAATGTAGGAATACCAGATGTGGTAGCCAGCCTGCAAGATAGCTCTCAATGAGCTCTGTCTCCTGATACACTATATACAGCCATTGTATCAGAGTTGGTCTGTGTGACCAGTAGAATTTAGCAAAAATGGCCTGACATGATGACTCATACCTCTCATTCCAGTTCTGGAAAGCCAAGGTGAGAGGATTAGGGCCAGGAGTTTGAAATCAGCCTGAGCAACATAAGTGAGAGCCTGTCTCTACCAAAAAAAAAAAAAAAAAGCTGGGCATAGTGGTGTGTGCCTATCATCCTAGCTACTTGGAGCCTGAAGTGGGAGGGTTGCTTGAGCCCAGGAGTTCAAGGTTGTATACAGTGAGCTATGATCATGCCACTGTACTCCAGACTGGGTGACAGAATACAACTGGTCTTTTGTTACTCACTCTGGACAAAGCTATGTTGTTGTAGTTAGCACTATAGAGAGTCAATATGGCAAGGAACTGAAACCTCCTGCTAATAGTCACATGAGTGAGCTTGGAAGCAAATCCTCCAACTCATATTGAAACACATTCTGTAAGATAACTGGCCTGTAATCTTCAAAAAGCATCATGGTCATGAAAATCAAGACAAAACTAAGGAACTCTTCCATGCCAAAGGAGACTAAAGAGACGTGACAACAAGTACAACTTAGTGCTGAACTAAAATTTGCTATAAAGGACATTAAGTGAAATTTAAACGTAGTCTAAAAATTAAATAGTAGGACTGTATCAACATGAATTTCCTGATTTTGATTGTTATATTGTTATGTAGGAGAATGTCTTAGTTTGCAGAAAATATGCAGTAAAATATTCTGAATTGATTCATTAAGCTGGCAACTTTCAAATGGTTCAGGAAAAATAGTTTTTTGAACTGTACTTAAAACTTTTCTGTAAGGTTGTGATTATTTCAAAATTTTTAAAAACTACATAAAAGAGACTGGACACGATGGCTCATACCTGAAATCCCAACACTTTGGGAGGCTGAGGAGGAAAGATTGCTTGAGCCCAGGAGTTCAAGACCAGCCTGAGCAACTCAACAAGAACTTGTCTCCACAAAACAATCAAAAACAACTAGCATGGTGATGTGCACCTGTTAGTCCCAGCTACTCAGGAGGTTGAGGCAGAAGGATCATCTGAACCCAGGAGTTCGAGGCTATGGTGAGCCCTGATCCTGCCACTGTATTCCAGCCTAGATGACAAAGTGAGACCCTGACTTAAAAGAAACTACATAAAGGAAAAGCAATATTTTTATATATAGTTTCTGGTATAGTTGTGCATGGGTTTATATTGTGTACTTATATTGTGTACAAGTGGAATTGCTAAACCATATAGTATATCAACTATTGTAAGTTTTTCTCCCAAAATGATTGTACTAGTTTGTGTTCTTATCAACAACAGATAGTATTCCTCTTGCTGTATGTCCTTGCTGATATTTGCTATTGCCAGTTTTTAATTTAAGTCTTTCTGGTAGGTGTATTTTATTGGGGTTTTAATTTGCTTTTCTTTGATTACTAATGCCTACTTTTTCATGTTTATTGTTCATTTGCGTTTCTTAGTCCTATTTTTGTACTGTCTTTCCATTTTCTACTTTATCTTATTCTTCTGCTAAACAGCATTTTCTTATTGATTCCTAAGTGTTCTGTATACTCTGGAAGCCATTAGTTAATATTATGTTACAAATACTTTCTCCCACTTTTTAGCTTCCCTTTTTGTTCTCTTCATAGTTTATTTTGATGAGCAAAAATTACTGATTTTAATGTAGTCTAATTTATCAATATTTCATTTTTATTTATTTATTTATTTTTGAGTAGGAGTCTCACTCTGTCATCCAGGCTGGAATGCAGTGGCATGCTCATGGCCACCACAGCCTCCACTGCTGGGGTCAGGTGATCCTTCTACCCAGGCTCCCAAGTAGCCAGAACCACAGGTGCATGCCATCATGCCAGGCTGATTTTTTTGATTTATCTCAAAGATGAGGTCTCATCAGGTTGCCCAGACTGGTCTTGAACCCCTAAGCTCAGGCAGTCCTCTCGCCTCTGCCTCCCAAAGTATTGGGATTACAGGCATGAGCCACCTCACCCGACTAATTTATCAGTTTTTAATAATTTGTACTTTTGTGTTTGTTTTTTTAAAACAATTTCTAACTCAAATCTATGTAATTTTTTTTTTACACCATCTTCTAAAATCCTTGTTGTTTGGTTAGAGCTATGATCAATGTTCAGTTTTCTTTTTTTTTTTTAATTGAGAAAGGTAGATTTATTAAAGGAAAGATATGTTGTGAAGGTCATAATGGGCAGAGCAATAGTGACAATGTCTGCTGTGATGATCAGTGTTTCATATGGCGAAGTGTAAAGTCTTATTTTTTCCATATGTATAACCAATTGTCTCTGTATTATTTATAATCTGTCTTTTTCAAACTGCTCTGTAGAGCCATGTTTGTCATAAATTAAAATTTCATACTATATTATATATCTATATGTGAAGGTACATATATACATAAGTAATTCTGCAATTTCTGTTCTATTTCATTGGCTAATTGGTTATGCCCTTGCTCTAATATTCTTAACAAAGCTTGCTTTATGTATGTATGTATGTATGTATGTATGATATGTATGTGACAAGATCTCACTCTGGCATCCAGGCTACACTCAAATGATCCTCCTGCCTAAGCCTCCCGAGTAGCTAGAACTACAGGTACATGGCACCGCAGGTGCATGGCTAATTTTTTTTTATGTATTATAGAGACAGAATCTTACTATGTTACCCAGGCTGATCTCGTGCTCCTGGCCTCAAATAATCCCCTCACCTTGGCCTTCTGAAGTGCTAGGATTACAGGCACTATGCCTGGCTTTTTTATAGCTTTATAAGAAGTCAATGTCTTTTAATACAGATCTTTCCTATGTGTTCTTTCATAAGGGTACTTTGGCTGTTTTTGGCCTTCTGAATTTCCATAAACATTTTAGAATAAACTTGGTAAGTTCCAGATCCAAAAAACTTGTTGGGGATTGTGAGGGACATTGCTTTGAAATTGTAGATCAATCTGGGGAGAATTGACATACAATACTAAGCCTTCCAATCTATAAACATGGCATATCTCTCTATTTAGCTCCTTATTTAGGTGTTTAATTTCTCTCAGTAATGTTTGTTTTTTTGCATAAATGTCTTACATTCTCTTCCCTGATTTCTAAATATTTGGTATGTTTTGGATATAAATATCACCTTTTAAAATATTTGTTTTTAACTGTTTTTGCTATATAGAAGTTGAATTGATTTTCATATATTGATCTTATATTTAATATAGGGTTACACAAACAGTGGTCACTGAATCCTGCCTGCTACCTGTTTTTGGAGGCTCATAAGCTAAGAATGTTATTTACATATGTACATTTATGGATCAACTTGATGATGGGGAACACTAACTTTGAACCTTAATTAAGTGAAATATTAGCCTCCAAAAAAGAATTTTATGCTTCTTATTAGTAGATCTCTATTACATAAAGTTGTGATCAAATTATTATATCTTAATTTTCTCAATAAAAATTTATGGAAATTTTTTTCCTCTCATGTAAGTACCTATATATTATTCACAATTTTGCCTCTTGTTCTGCAAAGCTAAAAATACTGTCTGACCCTTTACAGAAAAAGTTTGCTGACCTTGCTAAACTTGCTTGATTCTAATTATTTAAAAATATTTTATATGTAGATTCTTTTGGATTTGCAAATGTACATAATGTGTTAGCAATAAACGATGACAATTTTAGTTCTTCCTTTCCAGTCTTTCACTTTTTTTCCCCCTTTGCTATATTTCAATCCAATCTCAAGGATTGAGAGTTTTCTCCATTTTCGGTTTTTTTAAGTCTTTTTTTTTTTTTCTTGTTGAGTTTGAGTCTTACTTTGTCGCCCAGGCTGGAGTGCAGTGGCATGCTCACGGCCACTGTAGCCTCGAACTGCTGGACTCAGGCAGTCCTTCTGCCTCAGCCTTCCAAGTAGCTAGAACTACAGGCACGTGCCACCATGCCTGGCTAATTTTTTAATTTATTGTAGAGATGAGGTCTCACCAAATTGCCCAGGCTGGTCTTGAACTCCTGTACTCAGGCAATCCTCTTACCTCTACCTCCCAAAGTGCTGGGATTATAAGCTTGAGCCACTGTGTCCAGCTTCTCCAGTTTCTAGATGACTAGCAACTGGGCTGCAATCTGTATAAGGTCTGATTTATTCTTAGGGAATAGCCCTTCAGAGTCTTAACTTTGGTCCTAGCTTGTAATACATGATGCTTTATCCTCTTGAGATAGGAAACACCCCATCTAACAAGAGTCAGATTAACTCAAGATTTTCATTTTCTTCCGTATCTTGGATTGATTATATATTAATTAATGAATTTATTTATTTATTTATTTTTGAATTGGAGTCTCACTCAGTTGCCCAGGCTGGCGGGCAGTGGCACACTCACAGCCACCCCAGCGTCAACCTGCTGGGCTCCGGCGATCCTTCTGCCTCAGCCTTCCAAGTAGGCGGAACTACAGGCACATGCTACCATGCCTGACTAATTTTTTTGGATTGATTATTCTTTACCCCATTGCTGTTGCTTTCGTTCCTCAAGCAAATTGTTAAAAATGGTTTTGACTGTTTTCTCTAGTACGAAGTAGGAGAGTAGTCTCAATTACCTAGCCTGTCATTAGTGGAACAGAATTGAGGAGCCAAAATTTGAACTTAATTCTAGTCTACTCCAAGGTGCATGCTTTTAACCACTTATTATACTTCATTGTATTAAATCAAACATGCATAATATAAAGTATAAAATGGTGTTCATTTTTATGAGTTGGACCTTAAAAATAAACATTATATTTTAAATTTTTTTCTTCCTATAAACATTTTTATAATTTATTCTTAATTTTTGAATTTTTATTAACTCCTGTTTTTCTTGCTTGAGTGCTTAGTAATGAGATATTTTATACTAGTTTATACTTTTTAGGGCATAAAATGTCACAAGACAACATTTTAAGGCTTGTGTTATATTTTTTGCTCTGTAGTGAAGCAAATAAGCAACATGTAAGATGTCAGAAATGCTTGGAATTCGGACATTGGACTTATGAGTGCACAGGAAAAAGAAAGTACCTACATAGGCCTTCAAGAACAGCAGAACTAAAGAAAGCTTTAAAAGAAAAAGAAAACAGATTATTATTACAACAAAGGTATGTTTACATGTGATAGCCAAAGGAATGTGCTTTATTTATATTTATAGAATTTATTAAAAGACTGTTTCATGGTTGTTCTTCAGATTTTAATTATAATACTAGCTAATGTTTAATGAGTCATTTCTATGTGCTAGGCACTGTACTAATCTCTTTTATAAACATTAGCTTATAGCCTGGCGTGGTGGCTCATGCCTGTATTCTCAGCACTTTGGGAGGTAGAGGCGAGAGAACTGCCTGAGCCTACCAGTTCGAGACCAGCATGGGCAATATGGCGAGACCTTGTCTCTACAACAACAACAACAAAAAAATTAGCCGGGCGTGGTGACGCACGCCTGTTTTTCCATCTACTTGGAAGGCTGAAGCGAAAGGATTGCCTGAAACCAGCAGGTTGAGGCTGCAGTGGTTGTGAGCGTGCCACTACACTCCAGCATGGGCAGCAGAGTTAGACCCTGACTCAAAAAAAAAAAAAAAAAGTATTAGCTTATTTAAACCTCACATGTATACTATTAAGGTAGGTATTATTATTATTCTCATTTTACATATGAAGAAACTGAAGTACAGAGGAACTCAGAAATTGATTCATTGTCACACATCTAGTAAGTGGAAAAGTTAATTGTTAAACCAATCAGCCTGTCTCCAGTCCATGCTCTTAATCACTTTTAATTATTGCCTCAACTGTCAATGAAATGACAATACTAGGAGAAAGATTATATGAGCTGATACAGAGTACATTAAGAATATAAACAAAGTAGAGAGCATATATATAAGTTACAATTTATGTTTTAAAAAAGAAGAATGGAATTTTTAAAAAATATATAAATGATTGATAATAGTGGTTACTTCCAAGAAGGAGAACTGGATAGGAGGGAGACGGAAAATCATTTCCAATGACCCTTTTCTAATTTAAGCAAAGGGATACCTCTCACCCATTTCTAACCATACCTTAGTGTATTGTTCACATTTGTAAAACTCCAGAGGATTTTCAGAATACTGATTTTTTTGCACTGAGAAAGTGAATAGCCATAATTATTGAGATTAAATTTTTTTGTAAATTTTTTCCCCCATCAAAATTGAAGGACAACCACTAAATTGTCAGTTTAAAAATATATTTTGACCAGGCGCTGTGGCTTACACCTGTAATTGGGAGGTGGAGGCAAGAAGATTGTCTGAACCCAGATAAAATTAAAAAATCAGCTGGGTGTGGTGGCATGCACCTGTAGTCCCAGCTACTTGGAAGGCTGAGGTGGAAGGATCACCTGAGCTCAGTAGGTCAAGGCTGCAGGAGCCACAAGCGTTCCACTGCACTACAGCCTGGACAACAGAGTGAGACTCCAACTCAAAAAAAAAAAAAGAAAAGAAAAGAAAAAGAAAAAGATATATATATATAGATGACATGTTATTATGTAACTTGTGGAATGTAAATGGAAGGAATTCAAATAGTTGAATGACATTGATGTAACAAAACCCTTTCTATTCCCATCTACCTATTGAGGTTAACAAATTTTCTCAGGGTTAAATCTATAAAAATTAAAAATAAGAATCAAATTCTTGCTAAATCTTTTCACAGATTAGCAATAAGAAATATATATTCATGAATAAATATACTAGAAAAAAATTTGTGTCATTAAGAAATGCATTTCTGCTGGGTACTTTGGCTCAAGCCTGTAATCCCAGCACTTTGGGAGGCTGAGGTGAGAGGATTGCCTGAGCCCAGGCATTTGAGACCAACCTGGGTAACTTAGTGAGACCTCATCTCTACAATAAATAAAAAAACTAGCTGGGCATTGTGGCACACGCCTGTTGTTTCAGCTACTTGGAAGGCTGAGGTGGAAGGATGCTTTTCTTTTTTCTTTTTTTTTTTGAGTTGGAGTCTCACTCAGTTGCCCAGACTGGAGTGCAGCGGCCGTTCCTGGCCATCGCAGCCTCGCCTGCTGTGCTCCAGCGATCCTTCCGCCTCAGCCTTCCGAGTAGCCGGAATTACAGGCACGTGCTACCATGCCTGGCTGGTTTTTTGATTTATTGTAGAGATGAGGTCTCGCTGCCCAGGCAGGTCTCGAACCTGCGGGCTCAGGCAATCCACTCACCTCAGCCTCCCAAAGGCGCGGGATTACAGGCTGAGCCACCGACTTCTTTTTTCTTTTTTGAGTTGGAGTCTCACTCTGTTGCCCAGGCTGAAGTGCAGTGGCACACCCATGGCCACCCCAGCGTCAACGTGCTGGGCTCCGGTGATCCTTCCCCCTCAGCCTTCCAAGTAGCTGGAACTACAGGCAAGCACTACCATACCCAGCTAATTTTTTTTTTTTTTTTTTTATTGTAGAGATGAGGTCTTCCCAGGTTTCCCGGGCTGGTTTCAAACCTGCAGGCTCAGGAAATCCAATCGCCTTGGCCTCCCAAAGTGCTGGAATTACAAGCTGAGCCACCAAGCCCAGCCAGAAATGCATTTCTAATAAAATTATTTTTATGTATGATAGTTATTAAAATTTATAATGTTTTATATAGTTTAATCAAGTGTTTTTTCATCAACAAGGTTACTTGCATAATGAACATTTGTATACCTAACCCTGAATTATACCTCACATCTTTAAAATAAAAACAAATAAATAAATAAAGTGTGTTTTACTAATAATATATGTGTATTATTACTAATGTGCGTTAGTAATAATAGTACTGGTAGCTCAGTTCAGAATTTTACAGCCTTGTGATCACAGGTAATTAAAAGATACAATTTCAAGTAATATCTATATTTTATTCTGGAGAAGCATCATAAATGATCACTAAAATGTTTAAACATAAAAATATATTAGGATATATTCTATGGGGAAAGAAGAGTAAAAGCACAAGTTCAAAGAGGACATAGGAAAATATAAAAGTACCAATTGTTAAAGATAAACTTGCTCACATTTATTTTAAGTAAATGATGGTAGGTATCAAATTATTGTGGCATTTAAGTCGGGGTATCACTCTGTTGCCCAGGCTAGAGTGCATGGCACAATCACGCTGACTGCAGCTTCTACCCCCTGGACTCAGGCAGTCCTTCTACTTCAGCCTCCCAAGTAGCTGGGACTACAGACATGCACTACCACACCTGGCAAATTTTTTTTTTAGAGATAAGGTCTTGCTATGTGCCTAGGCTAATCAAATATTCTTTAATTAGGAATGTAAGCAAAAAATGTTTAAAGACCACTATCCAAAAGAATAAAATATAGTGGGCCAGGCACAATGGCTCACACCTGTAATCTTAACACTTTGGGAGGTTGAGGAAGGAGGATAGCTTGAGGCCAGAAGTTTGAGACCAGTCTGAGCAACATAATGAGACCCTGTATCTACGAAACAACAGCAAAAGAATTATGAAAAATTTCATTCCTGTGTTTACTTTTGTTTTCCTAGTTGTATCACCTAAATATCTTGGTCTTAAAAATATATAGAACTACATGAATATTAGATTTAGTTCTGTTAAATAAAGACTGCTGGTCTTTTATTCAATGATAAAACAGTGAATGTGTGTGAATTTCAGTGATTATGAATTCTTCTTCTTTTCTTTTCTTCTTTTTTTTTTTTTTTGAGTTGGAGTCTCACTCTGTCACCCAGACTGGAGTGCAGTGGCCACTCCTGGCCACCACAGCCTCGACCTGCTGGGCTCCGGCGATCCTTCCACCTCAGCCTTCCGAGTAGCCAGAATTACAGGCATGCGCTACCACGCCCGGCTGATTTTTTGATTTATTGTAGAGATGAGGTCTCACTGCG
>NW_007014920.1:175370-193442 GCF_000164805.1 Carlito syrichta
CCACTCACCTCAGCCTCCCAAAGGCGCGGGATTACAGACTGAGCCACTGAGCCCGGCTTTTCTTCTTTTCTTGAGTAGGAGGTCTTACTCTGTCACCCAGACTGGAGTGCAACGGCACAATCACACATGACTCCTTGTCACTCCAACTTCTACACTCAAGTAATCCTTTCTCCTCAGTCTCCCAAGTAGCTGAGACCACGGGTGCACACCACTATGCCTGGCTAATTTCTTGACTTTTTGTAGAGGCAAGGTCTCACTATGTTGCTGGTCTCAAACTCCTGGGCTCAGGTAATCCTTCTGCCTCAGCTTCCCAAAGTGCTGGGATTACAAGCATGAGTCACCACACCCAGCCCCAATTATGAATTCTCACAGTACAATTTAATAAATGTACTTCCCCCTCTTATTTTATTCCCAAAATGACAATTCAGTAATTCCATTGTGTAAAAAATTTGGCATAAGTATACTTTTGGGCCAGGCGCAGTGGTGCACACTTGTAATCCCGGCACTTTGGGAAGCAGAGGTGAGAGGATTGCCTGAGCCCATGGGTTTGAGACCAGGCTGGGAAACGTGGCGAGACAATGAATAAAAAAATTAGCTTGGCATGGTGGCATGTGCCTGTGGTTCCAGCTACTTGGAAGGCTGAGGTAGAAGGATCGCCTGAGCCCAGCAGATTGAAGATGTGATGACCGTGAGTATGCCACTGTACTACAGCCTGGGCGGCAGAGTGAGACTCCAACTCATAAACAACAACAAAACAACAAAAAAAACCACTTTTGGCCCCCCAGGAAATAGGGATAGAAACCTTACTTAGGAAATGTAGAGAAACCCAGAATACAGACATACTCAATTTACTGAAATCCTGATTTAGTATGCCTTTTGTTTGGCAGAAATAATAGCAAGCCATTTGTACTTTTTATTCAAATTCACTATTTTTTCGATATAAATGTGAGGGAACATATTCTTGAAGTATTATGCTTCTAATCTTTTATTTTAAAAATTATATTTAATAAAATTATTTGGAGAGACAGAGTCTTACTGTGTTGCCCAACCTGGTCTCAAACTTTTGACCTCAAGATATCCTCCCACCTTGGCCTCCCAGAGTGCTGGGATTACAGGCGAGAGCTACCTCACCTGGCGAAGTTTCTGGTCTTTAGGGGGTAAATAACTGAACATTTTGGGGGATATGCAGAAAAGAAATAGTTATTTTATTTTATTTTATTTATTTTTTTTTTTGAGTTGGAGTCTCACTCTGTTGCCCAGACTGGAGTGCAGGGGCCGCTCCCGGCCACCGCAGCCTCGACCTGCTGGGCTCCGGCGATCCTTCTGCCTCAGCCTTCCGAGTAGCCGGAATTACAGGCATGCGCTACCACGCCCAGCTGATTTTTTGATTTATTGTAGAGATGAGGTTTCGCTGCCCAGGCGGGTCTCGAACCCGCGGGCTCAGGCAATCCACTCACCTCAGCCTCCCAAAGGCGCGGGATTACAGGCTGAGCCACCGAGCCCGGCGAAATAGTTATTTTAAATTAAAGTGTTGCTTTTTAAAAAATATGAAATGACCATTTATAATATGATTCTGGGAACTCAAATTGCAAATTACAGCTATTGTGCTGCCATTTTTTGTTTTAATGTTCAGTAAGTAGTTGATATAGCTATGACAACCTTAGTCCCAAACTATAAAAAAGAGTCAAATTTGTACATCTAATCATCTTAACTACTAACTTACCTGGGTTTTAAGGTACAAATGATAACAGTCTTGCCTAAGTGCTGGTTAAGTTGACTGCATGTTCCATATAGCTTATAGTAGGAAATTTTCCACTTGGTTATAACAAAAAATATTGTATTCTGAGCACATGCTATAAAAAGACAAAGTGGGGTTTTTTTCCCAGTATAAAACAGTTTTGGGGATAGCAAAAGGGTTTGTATGAAATGTGTATACTCTCTATTAACAGTACCTTTTTTTCTCCTTGTGTTTATCAGCATTGGAGAAACTAATGTAGAAAGAAAGGCAAAGAAAAAAAGGTATGTGTGGTTTTAGGAGTTTTATATAGATAATATATGTAATGCTAGTTGGAGGGATGGTGATTTTAAAATTATATAGCTGTAAGTTTTGGATATGAAATCTCTTGTTTACAATTCATAATTATTATTATTTTTTTTTTTGGAGTTGGAGTCTCACTCCTTTGCCCAGGCTGGAGTGCAGTGACATGCACACTCATGGCCACCCCAGAGTCGGCTTGCTGGGCTCTGGCGATCCTTCAGCTTTAGCCTTCCAAGTAGCCAGAACTACAGGCGCACTCTACCACACCCAGCTATTTTTTTTCTTTTATTGTAGAAATGAGGTCTTGCCAAGTTGCCTGGCTTGATCTCAAACCCACGGACTCAGGCAATCCACTCGCCTCGGCCTTCCAAAGTGCTGGGATTACAGGCTGAGCCACTGAGCCCGGCCTAGTCTTTATTTTTTTATTTTTTTATTTTTTTGAGTTGGAGTCTCACTCTGTCACCCAGACTGGAGTGCAGTGGCCGCTCCCGGCCACCGCAGCCTCGACCTGCTGGGCTCTGGTGATCCTACCGCCTCAGCCTTCCAAGTAGCCGGAATTACAGGCGCGCGCTACCACGCCCAGCTGATTTTTTGATTTATTGTAGAGATGAGGTCTCGCTGCCCAGGCGGGTCTCGAACCTGTGGGCTCAGGCAATCCACTCACCTCAGCCTCCCAAAGGCGCGGGATTACAGGCTGAGCCACCGAGCCCGGCTTAGTCTTTATTTTTTAAAAGAATTTTTTTTTTTTTTGAGTTGGAGTTTCACTCTGTCACCCAGACTGGAGTGCAGTGGCTGCTTCTGGCCACTGCAGCCTTGACCTGCTGGGCTCCGGCGATCCTTCCACCTCAGCCTTCCGCGTAGCCAGAACTACAGGCATGCGCTACCACGCCCAGCTGATTTTTTTATTTATTGTAGAGATGAGGTCTCACCAAGTTGCCCAGGTGGGTCTCGAACCCGCGGGCTCAGGCAATTCACTCACCTCAGCCTCCCAAGGAGCGGGATTACAGGCTGAGCCACCAAGCCCGGCTAAGAATTTCTTAAGCCAAATTTTCTAGTACTACATCCTATTTTTTGATAAGTTCCTCTTGTTCCCTGTCTGGAATTTATTGCTTCCATTTCTTCTTTTTCTCCAAGTTTCTAGAGTTCTTATGCCTGGAAATAGTAAACAATTATCTTCTCTTGGCTTAGAATAGTAGACGTAATTAGACTGGTAAGAAATTATTAACCAGCCATATCTGGCCTGAAGTAGCTAAAATAAAGATGATGAAACATTTACCAGTGTACATGAAATTTAAATAGACCCATTGTTACACTGCAACTTTATTCTCAAATTACTCACTCTGAAGTATGATATAGAATATATGCATTTCTTAAATTCTATCCAAGAAAGTTAAATTGCTGAAGTAACAAGAATACCTTGGAAAGGGAGGGGGCATAATTTACAACAGTTAGACAAGCCCAAAAGCATCAAACCTAGGGATAGCATGCTAACCAAACTTCCATATATACATACATGAGGGGAACCACAAAAAAAAACAAAACTCAGAATTATCTTTTGGATGGTGGGCTCTTTGTAATGTACTCAGAAGTTTTTCCTCTGGATCAAACAGTCAACCAGAGTTTTTATCTGAAAGTTTTGAGAAGGTTGTGTCACAATTTGCAGAAGAAACATCTTGAGTTGTGGCACAGGGTGACTGGTTCTTCCACCATGACGATGCTCCTGCCCACACTGCTCTGTTTTTGACCAAACCAGCATGATCCCCATGCCCATTCTCCCCATTCACCCATTCTTGCCTGGAGCAACTTTTTTTTTTTTGCTTCCCTGGATGAAAAAAGTTCTCAAATGGAAATATTTTGCTGATCTGGAGGAAGTGAAACAAAAAATGGCAGAAGCACCAAAAGGCAACAAAACTGTCGAGTTCAGAAACTGTTTTGAGCAGCGGAAAAAACATCTCATTAAGTGTATTGCATCAAATGGAGAGAACTTTGAAGGTGACTGAAGTTTAAACATGTAAGAATAAATACATAATTTTTTACAAATAAATTCCCAGTTTTTTTGGGTCCCCCTCATATATATAAAATTCTGTATTGTATGAAAGTGCATGTAAGCATTCTATTAAATGTTACCTTCCCATGTAACTGTTTGTGTTATAATAGATCTAAGAGTGTAACCAGTTCCAGTAGCAATAGCAGTGACAATTCAGCCAGTGATTCTTCGTCAGAGAGTGAAGAAACATCTACCTCATCTTCCTCAGAGGGCAGTGACACTGATGAAAACTCTTCTAGTTCATCATCTTCAGACTCTTCTACAACCTCTTCCTCCTCCTCTGATTCAGACTCAGATTCCAGCTCTTCCAGTAGCAGCAGCACCAGCACAGATAGCAGCTCCGAAGATGAACCACCAAAGAAGAAGAAAAAGAAGTAGAATTGCGACGTCCATATTGGACTGATGAACTGGAAACATTAATGTGATTCTCAGAGGGGAATTTAGAATATGTAAAGGCCAAATAGGTTCACTGGTCAACATTTCTAGAATTCTAAAGTTTCTAAATGTTTTACTTTGTAAGAACATAAAGAGTATTCATAATGGATTATATATATAAAGACTTTTATTTTAAAGGTGAATCTTGTTTGTCTTTTTTATCTTTAAAATGTATCTTCAGAACTCAATCAAAGCAGAAATCTGTAAATCTGTTTTGTGATAAAGCTTATCTTTTCTCCCTATGAAATAATTGCCGTACTTCCTTATATGTCAGTGGTAAGTATCAGACATGTTTTCAGGATATCTGGCAATGAATTTCTAATGTTTCTAACTGTGTGTTATGTAAGATTTATTATGTTGTTACCACAAGCTTAGGAGCTTTTCTGCTGTTAATAAATGTGCTCTATTTTTACGTTCATGTTCAGAGAGTTATTCTGATTTTTTGTCCTAAATGATAAGTTCAGGGAACCTATTAATATATTTATACCTTTTGAATGCTACAAGTTTTAAGTTGCTCATTGTATCATTAATTTTTTCTGGTTCCTTAAGTTCTTAGAGTTATCATTTTCTGAGGAAAATTATCCTAGTGGAACCTAAAAAGGGACAAAAAATCTGAAACTACTTAGGAATCTAATCGTGGTGCCTTCAGATAAATTCAGTGTTTCAGAAAAGAAAGCAACCATGTAAAAGGCTAACAAGTAAAAGTGCTATAAAAATCTTTGTGTACTACCATGCTATAAAATAATGAGGAAAAAACATGCCATAAAATGAGGAAAAAGGTAGGAGAAAGGTGATTTTTACAGAAAATTAGGACAATGGTGGTCACCTTTTATCAAAAGCTTTAAAACTTTCATAAAGATTTGCTTTTGGCTGTTTTGCAGTTATGGCATTACAGTTTATATACTGACAGGTCATATATGAAAGTAGACCATATACATATGAATGACCAGGCTTAATCTGTGTTTACATTTGAAATCTAGCTTGAAAGGTAAAAAAAAAAAGAAACTACTGCACAGTATTTCTTAAAAGTAAATTACTTTTTTTTTTTTTTTTTTTGAGTTGGAGTCTCACTCTGTCACCCAGACTGGAGTGCAGTGGCCGCTCCCGGCCACCGCAGCCTCGACCTGCTGGGCTCTGGCGATCCTTCCGCCTCAACCTTCCAAGTAGCCAGGATTACAGGCACATGCTACCACGCCCGGCTGATTTTTTGATTTATTGTAGAGATGAGGTCTCGCCGCCCAGGCAGGTCTCAAACTCGCGGGCTCAGGCAATACACTCACCTCAGCCTCCCAAAGGCGCGGGATTACAGGCTGAGCTACCAAGCCTGGCTAGTAAATTACTCTTATGTGGTGAGCTTGGTTTAACATCACGTTCTGTGATGTCTTTTAAACTTTTTGGAAAGAGGTATAATTTGTAGAAAAATCTTGATTTGGGTTAAGTATAGGTTTTTAAAGTTATAATTGTTAAATCATTTTTATATTTTTATGAGAAAGCAGTAGAAAATTACTTTAGAAGGAAATGAACTTCTATTAAAATGTTAAGATATATGTAGTGAGTTTAAGGAGCCTGTAATTGTCAGTTTTACGGAAACATCTGCTTTTAATGATTGTAACTAAACTCTCAAAATGTTTCAGATATTTCAAAGACTCCTTACAGATGTATCCCTTGACAGGTAGATTTAATACATTACTAATCAAACACATTTTATAATGTTTGTTGACTGTAAGGGTAATTTTTAGCAGTTAAACAACTTGAAAGAAAAATGTGTTACATAGGTTACATCACTTGCAATTAAATAAGACTCATAATTTATACTGACAGGGTTAAACCTCTTATCTGTTTGCTATTTTATTTAATGCTAGTTCTTACTCCGTTTGAGGTATGAGAGCATTTAAACAAATTCTAATTTCACATTTTTACTGTTACAACTGTTAAAAGTGTGCCTTTTATAGAGAGCAGAGGGCAGAAAGTCGATTATTTTTTAGTCACACATTTCACTTAAAAAAGAATCAATGGCAATGTAGACACTAACTTCCAAAGAGTTTGTCTCTGTCTTCCTAAAAGCAAGACTCTAGAAGTGGAGTTCTTGATAATTGTAGCAAGTACTCATATATTTTACTTCTCAACCACAACCTTATTAAAAGGAGTCATTAGATGTAGGTTTTCATTCCACAAATATTTTGTTCAGAAGACTGTACAATGTAATTTTGTCCTAGAATCAGAATACAACATTAGCCATAAGTTAACAATGGAAGTGAAAAAGGTACAAGAGGGTGTGTTTCAGATTCATTGTTGTATTTATTAATTTTTATTTTTAATTGTAGATTTACAGAACAGTTGAAAAATTTCCTTCTATACCTCATTTAGTTTCCCCTAATGTAACATCTCTTCTTTGTATTAGAAATAGGGTCTTGCTCTGTTGCCTAGTTTGGAGGAGTACAGTGGTGCAATCATAGCTCACTGCAGCCTCAAACTCCTGGGCTCAAGTGATCCTCCTGCATCATCCTCCTGAGTAGCTAAGACCACTGGCACGTGCCACAGTGCCTGATTAATTTTTATTTTATAGAGACTAGGGCTCACTATGTTTCCCAGACTTGTTTCAAAACCTTGGCCTCTAGCAATCCTCAGTTTTGAGCAGTGGAAAAAGCATTTTGATAGGTGTGTTACATCAAATGGAGAGTACTATGAAAGTGACTGAAGTTTAAACATGTAAGAATAAATACACAATTTTTAAGAAATAAATTCCAGGTTTTTTGGGTCCTCCCTTGTATATATCCCACATATATCACATACATAGATATAGATATATGTGAGAAAATTTATTGTGGGAGTTGGCTCATGTAATTATGGAGGCTGAGAAGCCTGCAATCTGCTGCCTGCAAGCTGAGAGCCAGGAAGCCAGTGGTAAACTCATTCTGAGTCCAAAGACATGAGAAACAAGGGGACTGCTAATTTAAGTCCCAAAGGCCTAAGAACCAGGAGTCCTGGTGTCCAAGAACAGGAGAAGATGGATGTTCCAGTTCAAAAAGAGGGAGAGAATTTGCTTTTTCTGTACCTTTTTGTTCTATTTGGGCTCTCACTGGATTGGATGATGCCCACACACACTGGTATGGGTGAATTTTCTTTACTCAGTTTAATTATTCAAATGCTAACCTTTCCTGAAACAATGTTTTTCTAGCTAGCGGGGCATCCCTTAGCCCGATCAAGTCGATGCATAAAATTAACCATCACAGGAAATGAAAGAGATGAGAAATGACAACAATTTGGAAACTGGAAAGTAGATGCTGACTTAAATGGCCAAAGAGGCCCAAAGCCTAAGCCTACAGTGAGGGGAAAGCCAACAGGAAGCAAGCCAATTTATGCCACAGATACTGAAATGCCTCTAAACTTGATGGCATCACACACATTTCTGTCAGCCAGGGCACAGGTATGGCTTGAAAGGAGGACTGGTAGAAAGTATATCTAAGAAGATGCACCTCTTACACTCCTGATCCTGCTATGGTGTCTTTGCAGGGTTTTTTTTTTTTTTTTTTAATCATTCTTCATCCCTTTACTGTAATATTTTGCAAGTGAGCAGTAGTGAGCACCTGTGTTCAATCTGCCATGATTAATGAGTACTCTATTTAAAATTAAATAAGAAACAATATAAGTTGCTATATGCTAAGAACCACATGGAGTAAAAGGTGATTTCTGCACTAGGCAAATCCGTAATAAAGTCTAGGATCACAAAGCATGTAAGCCAAAACAACTAGAAATTTGCACAAGGAAAATTAGCTCCAACTAGTCAGCTATCTTGAAGAATCACTGAGCATATGGACAATGGAGAAAACATTCATCCACTATTCTGGCAAACTTTACCAACTGTTACTAAGTATCTACCCCTTTCCCTGAGGGTTTACAGGATATTAATAAACAATTATAGATACCTCTTTAAGTGCTGCAAACATGTTGATAGAAAGCTTCGAATCTTAAATGATTACTGGAAGAATTTGGTGAAGACTTCTAGGGTAGGTGTATTTGGCTAAGAGAGTCGTTGAGCCTGGTGGGAAATCTGTATGGGAGACTGGCAGGGGTTGAGGCTGCCAGGGATAATGCTATATTATCAAGGGTACTATAGGTCAGGCTAAGGTTTTGTTTTTGTCTGGAAGGCGACAGCAGAGCGTTACCTTCAAGGAATACTTAAAAGCGTTTCAAGAGTATCAAGCCTGGAAGAAAGAAACCAATTAAATGAGGCTAACTATAAGAAACAGCTAAGAGCCGGGCTCGGTGGCTCAGCCTGTAATCCCGCGCCTTTGGGAGGCTGAGGTGAGTGGATTGCCTGAGCCCGCGGGTTCGAGACCCGCCTGGGCAGCGAGACCTCATCTCTACAATAAATCAAAAAATCAGCCGGGCGTGGTAGCGCATGCCTGGAATTCCAGCTACTTGGAAGGTTGAGGCGGAAGGATCGCCGGAGCCCAGCAGGCGAGATTGTGGTGGCCGGGAGCGGCCACTGCACTCCAGTCTGGGCGACAGAGTGAGACTCCAACTCAAAAAAAAAAAAAAAAAAAAAAAAAAAGAAACAGCTAAGTACTAGACATCAACCAGAAATCCATTGTCTGTGACCCAGATTTTATCAGATTTTATCATCTTAGTTTGTCTGAGATAGTATAATTTTTCTATGGGTCTGTAATGTTAATGTAATTCTGGGAGGGCATCAACATAATCACCAGGTCCCTTACAAAGTGAAAAAAAAAGTGGGCTGACGCCTGTAATCCCAACACTTTGGGAGGTCAAGGCAGGAAGATTGCTTGAGCCCGGGAATTCAAGACCAGCCTGGGCAACATAGTGAGACTTAATCTCTACCAAAAAATAAAAAAATTAGCTGGGCATGGTGGCGCATATCTGTAGTCTCAGCTACTCAGGAGGCTGAGGGCAGAAGGATTGCCTAAGCCCAGGATGTTGAGGCTGCGGTGATTTGTGATTGTACCAATGCATTCCAGCCTGGGCAACAGAGTGAGACCCAACTCAAAAAAAAAAAGTGGAATCGTGGTAGAACTACAAAGACATAAATATTAGTTCATAAATAATGAAAATATTAATCAAGCCCATGAAGAGAATAGTGTTTGTAAATATGTATATAAATTATTTATTTGTTTGTTTATTGATTGATTGAGTAGTAGTTCTCATCCTGTCGCCCAGGTTGGAGTGCAGTGACACGCTTACCACCACCACAGCCTCGACCTGCTGGGCTCAGGTGATCTTTCTGCCTCAGCCTTCCAAGTAGCTAGAACTACAGGCATGTGCCACCATGCCCGGCTAATTTTTTGGTTTATTGTAGAAATGAGGTCTAAGTTGCCCAGGCTAGTCTTAAACCCATGGACTCAGGCAATCCTCTCACCTTGTCCTGCCAAAGTGCTGGGATAATAGGCATGAGCCACCACGCCTGGCCAATAATACATTTTAAATACATATATTTATGTGTGATTAATAATCATAAATAAATAACGATCTAATTAATTGACCAGCTTGTAATCAACATTAAAATATTTAAGAAAAATTATCTTTTCACATTTTGTTAGATTTGTTGGCTTAATATTTTTAGCATTAAGATGGGAGAATGAGAGACATTTTTGTAATAGTCCAGAAGAAAAATGAGGATCTAACTTAACACATTAGCAATGAAAGTAAAAAGGAGGTGACAGACATAAGAGATATTAAGAAGGAAGAATTGACCGAATTTAGTGACCAGTTGGTTATGGTAGTGAGAAAAATATACCTGTGAAAATTTCAGTGTCTGTTGTTTGGATGATTGAGTGGATGTTAAAATAATTCAGTATTCATTTCAGTAGAATTGCAACAATGGCAACTACTACTATGACAAATATGAAATGACCTTAGCAATGGAGAAAGGTCAAACTGTTTTTATTAACAGAATATTACAATTTTTGAAAAATTTCAGATAACACTTGAATATTTGAAAATGTGTTTATAGAGTTTGATAGTGACCAAATTACTAACAACTTTCACATTTGGGCGGTAAGATTATAGATTAAATGTTTTATTTCCTTACTTTCCAATTTTTTTCTACAACCTTAACAAGAATTTACACATTATTAAGTTATACAGTTTAATAAACTTTCACATATATATACTTTCTTCAAATTGTCACCACAAGGAAGATAATTAAACATAGCTATTGTCCCCAAAAGTATCTTGTGCCCCTTTAAATTTAATTTAACTTTTTTGAGTCGGAGTCTCACTCTGTCGCCCAGCCTTGACCTGCTGGGCTCAGGCAATCTTCCCACCTCTACCTTTTAACTGGAGTGTTTCGACTACTTACATTTAATGTGATTATTAATGTGATTAGTTTTAGATCTATCATTTTGACATTTGCTATTTGTCCCATTTGATGTTTGTTGTCTTTTTCCTCTTTTTCTTCTTTTGGGTTGAGTATTTTTTTTTTTTTTTGAGTTGGAGTCTCACTCTGTCGCCCAGACTGGAGTGCAGTGGCCGCTCCTGGCCACCGCAGCCTCGACCTGCTGGGCTCCGGCGATCCTTCCGCCTCAGCCTTCCAAGTAGCTGGAATTACAGGCATGCACTACCACGCCCGGCTGATTTTTTGATTTATTGTAGAGATGAGGTCTCGCTGCCCAGGCGGGTCTCGAACCCGCAGGCTCAGGCAATCCACTCACCTCAGCCTCCCAAAGGCACGGGATTACAGGCTGAGCCACAGAGCCTGGCTTTTATTGGTTACTTTAGAGTTCAAGACATATTTAACCTTTTCCTTCAGAACATCTCCAAAGAGTAATGAAATAATGTGTCCTTACAAAAATTATACAAGAATGTTCATAGCATTGTTTCTGAGACAGGGTCTTGCTCTGTCACCTAGGCTGGAGTGCAGTGTTGATCATAGCTCACAGTAACCTCGAACTCCTGGGCTCAAGTGATCCTCCTGCCTCAGTCTCCCCAGTAGACAGGATTATAGGAGTGTGCCATTGTGCCAAGCTAATTTATTTTAATTTTAATTTTTTGTAGAAATGGGGGTCTCATTATGTTGCCCAGGCTGGTCTCGAACTCCTGACCTCAAGCTGTCTTCTTGCCTCGGTCTCTCAAAGTTCTAGGTTTACAGGTATGAATCACTGCATCTGACCCATAGCAGCTTTATTTGTACTAACCAAAAATGCGAATAATCTAAATGTCAATCAATACACAGATACAGAAACAAATTTTGGTATATCCATAGGATGTAATACTACTTATTAAAAAAAAAAGAAGAAATGAACTATTGATGCACATAAAGAACAAGAATGACTGTCCATATTATTAAGCCAAGAGAAAAAAGGTAGGCCCCAATTACCTCATATATAATTACAATTATATAAAGTCCAAACTCCATTTTCTTGGGGATTGGTGGTGGGTGGGGTAAGTAGGAAGGAATGGGTAGAAAGAATTAAAAAGTGGCACAACAGGTGCAATGGTTCATACCTGTAATCACAGCACTTTGAGAGGCCGTGGTGAGAGGATTGCCTGAGCCCAGGGGTTGGAGGCCAGCCTGTGTAACATGGTGAGACCTCATCTCTACAGTAAATCAAGAAAAAAAATTTCCAAGTGTGGTGGTGCGTGCCTGTAGTTCCAGCTACTTTGAAGGTTGAGGCAGAAGGCCCTTCTGAACCCAGGCAGATCTAGGCTGCAGTAGCTGTGATTGTGCCACTGTACTTCAATGTGGGCGACAAAGTGAAACTCTGACACACACACATAAAGCAAGACCCAAGTATATGCTGTCTACCACAAATACTTTTTTTTTTTTTTTTTTTAAGTTGGAGTCTTACTCTATCACCCAGACTGGAGTGCAGTGGCCGCTCCCAGCCACCACAACCTCGACCCTCTGGGCTCCGGCGATCCTTCCGCCTCAGCCTTCCGAGTAGCCAGAATTACAGGCACGCGCTACAATGCCCGGCTGATTTTTTGATTTATTGTAGAGATGAGGTCTCGCCAAGTGCCCAGGCGGGTCTCGAACCCGCGGGCTCAGGCAATCCACTCACCTCAGCCTCCCAAAAGCGCGGGATTACAGGCTGAGCCACCGAACCCGGCCGCAAATACATTTTATATATAAAGACACAAATAGATATTCTAACACTAGTCAAAGAAAACCTTTGTAAAGTTTTTTTTGTTTGTTTGTTTTTGGAGATGGAAGAAGCAAAGTAGATTTCAGAAGAAAGAATATTAACAAGGATAAAGAAAGTCATTTTGTATGATAATGTGGTCAATTCATCAGGAGGACATAATAAATCTAAACATTAATACACTTAACAAAACTTGACAATATACAACAAAACTGATAGAAATAAAATGATAAATAGACACATTCACAATTATAGTCAGAGATTTCAATACCCGTACTCAATAAGTAATAGGACAAGTGGACAAAAAAAAAAAATCAGAATATAGAAGACTTGAACAACACGATTAACCAGATTGACATGACTGTTTTCAGAACACTCCACCCAACAATAGCAGAATACACATTCTTTTCCAAGAGCATCCAAAACATATAGTGAAGTATATTTACCAAGATAGCTTAATATTCTAAGCCATAAAACAAATATCAATAAATGTAAAAGGATTCAAGTCATAAAGAGATATTCTCTGACCACAGTGAAATTAAATTAGAAATCAATAACAGATACATCTCTGGAGAATCCCCCAATATATGAAAACTAAATAATACACTTCCATATATGCTATAATCTTTCTTTCTTTTTCTTTTTTTCCCTTCCTCCCTCCTCCCTCGCTCCTCTTCTCTCTTCCTCCCTCCCTCCCTTCTTCCTTCCTTCCCTCTGAGTTGACATCTTACTCTGTCACTCTGTCTGGAGTGCAGTGGCACACTCACAGCTCTCTGCAGTCTCAACTCCTGAGCTCAGGTGATTCTTCTGTCTTAGCTTCCCTAGTAGCTGGAACTACAGGCATGCACCACCACACCTGGCTAATTTTTTGATTTTTTGTAGAGACAAGGTCTCTCTATGTTGCCCAGGCTGGTCTCCTACTCCCAGGCTCAAGCAATCCTCCTGCCTCAGCATCCCAAGATGCTGGGATTACAAGTGTGAGCCACCACACCTGGCTTCTTTTTCTTTTTAATGTTAAAATAGAGACAGGGTCTCACTTGAACTCCTGTACTCAAGTGATCCTCCTACCTCGGCCTCCCAAAATGTTGGAATTAGAGGCATGATTCACCATGCTCGACCCATGGTCTTATGTATTTTAAAAATCAAAAGGATTCAAGAAGAAATAAAATGGAAAATTAGAAAGTATCTTTAAATGAATGAAGACAAAAACAAAACATATCAATATTTGCTGAATGCTGCTTTAAAGTAGTACTTAAGGGAAATTTATAGCACTAAATATTAGGGGGAAGTCTTAAATCAATGTCTTCAGCTTTTGCTTTAAGAAACTAGAAAAATAAGAGTAAATAAATCTCAAGATAAGCAAAAGAAAGGAAATAGTAAAGATCAGAGCAGAAATCAATGAAACAGAAAGTGGAAAACCTATAAAGTCATTGAATTCAAAAGATGGTTCTGTGAGAAGATTAATAAGATCAATAAACCTCTATTCAGACTGCTCCATACAAAAAAGAAAGTATAAATTACCAATATCAGGAATGAGAGCGGTGATGTAACTACAGATTTCACAGACACTAAAAGGACACTAAGGGAATAGTATGAACAATTTTAATCACTTAATAAATTAGATAACCGGGCTCGGTGGCTCAGCCTGTAATCCCGCGCCTTTGGGAGGCTGAGGTGAGGGGATTGCCTGAGCCCGCAGGTTCGAGACCTGCCTGGGCAGCGAGACCTCATCTCTACAATAAATCACACCTGCTGGGTGTGGTAGCACATGCCTGTAATTCCGGCTACTTGGAAGGCTGAGGTGGAAGGAACGCTGGAGCCCAGCAGGTAGGGGCTGCGGTGGCTGGGAGCGGCCACTGCACTCCGGTCTGGGTGACAGAGTAAGACTCCAACTCAAAAAATAAATAAATAAATAAATAAATAAATAAATAAATAAGATAAATGAACAAATTCCTTGAAAGACAAACTACCAAGGTTTTCTCAAGAATAAATAGATGCCCTGAATACCCTTATATTTATTTTTAAAAAGAAAATTCCATTTTTAAAAACATGGTTTTATACTTTTATATTTAGACATTTAAATTTAAACACCAAGCCAGGCTTGGTGGCTCAGCCTGTAATCCTGTGCCTTTGGGAGGCTGAGGTGAGTGAATTGCCTGAGCCCGCGGGTTCGAGACCCGCCTGGGCAGGCGAGACCTCATCTCTACAATAAATCAAAAATTAGCCGAGTGTGGTAGCACGCGCCTGTAATTCCAGCTACTCGGAAGGCTGAGGAGGAAGGATCTTCGGAGCCCAGCAGGTCGAGGCTGCGGTGGCCGGGAGCAGCCACTGCACTCCAGTCTGGGCGACAGAGTGAGACTCTAACTCAAAAATAAATAAATAAATAAATAAATAAATAAATAAATTTAAACACCAAAAGAGAATAAAATTCAAACAGGGAGTATTATGTACATAGGGCATACATATAGATAAGGACCAGAAATGAAATTGAACCAATATAAAAAAATTAGAGACCTGGAGCAGAGGCTCATGCTTGTAATCCCAGCACTTTGGGAGACCAAGGTGGAAGGATTACCTGAGGCTAGGAGTTTGAGATAACATAGTGAGACACTGGGCAACATCATGAGGCCCTGTCTCTAAAATTAATAATAATAATAAAATTTAAAAATTAGACTTTAATGTTCATTAATGGGGTTTCTTTTCTTTGTAAATTGTTTTAAATTGTTACAAATATGAGAGAAAATTATGATTTGGATTGTGATAACCAGCCTCCATGATGCTTCCCAATAAGCCTCACTTCTAGTTTTTCATGCCCTTGGGTAGTTCCTTTCCACATCGGATCAGGGCTAACCTATAGACCAATAGAACAGTACAAAAAAGGCAGTGTGTGACTTCAGAGGCGAGGTCATAAAAGGCATACGGCTTCTTCTTTGTCTCTTGAAATTCCCACTCTGTTTAAAACCAGCCTTTTGATTTTTAAAATACATAAGACCATGGGCCGAGCATGAAGCCACGAGGATACACAAACAGCCCCGATCTCCACAAGAGGAACTGAGTCCTCTAACCACAACTGGAATCAACCTGTCAGTCACTTCAGGGAGCCGCATGGGAAGCTATCCTCCATTCCCAGCTCAGCTTACAAGTGACTACAACCTCTAAGAGACCACAAGCCAGGACTGCCTAACAAAACCACTCCTGAATCCCTGACACACAGAAACTGTGAGAGATAATAAATGGTTATTGTTGTTTCAAGGCACTCAGTTTTGAGTAATTTGTTGTGCAATAAGAAAAAAAAGTAATGTATGTTTTAGAGTTGACTTTTGTGAAACGATTACATTCAGGTTTCTGCTCAGAGTTAATCTCCTCTGACATTTTTTCTTGGCCAATCTATCTGAAATAGCACCTGCACTCATTCTATCCCTTTACCTTGCTTTTTTCTCTTTGCATTTGTACCTGACAGTTTATTATATGTGTGTTTGTTTCTTTTCCAGTAAAATGGAAACCCCATTTTATGAGGATAAGGACTTCATTTTGTTCACTACTGCCTCTGAGGCCTAGAATGCTCAGAATGCTGCCTGTGTATAATAGGAACTAAATAAATAATTGTCAAAAGAATGAATACATGAATTATGACAAATAAAACCATTAATATTCACATTTACCTTAATCATTTTCTTTAAGAGATGGGAAGTCTCTATGTTGACCAGGCTGGATGGAGTGCAATGACTATTCACAGATGTGATTTCACTTCTGATGATCATGGAAGTTTTGATCTTCATTTCCAGCCTGGGCTGCTTCACCCTTTCTTAGGCAACTTGGTGGTTCTCTGGCTCCCTGGAGGTCACCATATTGATGTTGAGCTTAATGCAGACACCAGGTAGGTATCGTACACTAGAGCCCAGAACTCGTGGGCTCAAGCAATTATCTCACCTCAGCCTCCAGAGTAGCTGAGACTACAGGCACCTGCTACCACACTCAGCCTTAATAGTATATTTGGATTTTTTAGCTGGTGGGAAAGGAGACTATGCTTGAGTTTGTACTACTTAATATTTGTATTAGAATCATTACAAATACGTTTTTCCTAAATGAAGAACAATGTTTACACCTGCATTTTTTGTACTTTTTTCTTCAAAGGGCATTGTGGTAGGCAGCCTCTGAAACAGCCCCCAATGATCCCTGCCTCCTAGTGTTTATGTCCTGTACAGTTCCCTTTTAATTAAATGGGAAAGACTTGTGCAACCAATAACATATTGCAGAAATGATGCCGGGCGTGGTAGCTCACACCTGTAATTCCAGCACTTTGGGAGGTGGAGGCAAGAGGACTGCCTGAGCCCAGGGGTTCGAGACCAGCCTGGGCAACTCGGCAAGACCTCACCTCTACAATAAATAAATAAATAAAAATTAGCCAGGCATAGTGGCACAAGCCCATGGTTTCAGCTACTTGGAAAGCTGAGGTGGAAGGATCGCCTGAGCCCCAGTAACTCAAGGTTGTAATGACTATGAGTGTTCCACTACTCTCCAGCCTGAGCGACAGAGTGAGGTGCTGACTCAAAAAAAGGAAAAAAAAGATGTTGCAGAAATGAACAGTGTGACTTCAGTGGTTGGGTCATAAAAGACATTGACATTTTTAAATGGAATATCTCATCACAGTTAAAATTTCTTCATAAAAATGAAACATGAAAAGAAGGCTGCAAACAAAGTAAGCTTCTTGGGGACTTATTTGTTAGCCAAGCAACAAAAGCCATTTACTGAGAGGGAGTTGATAAAATCGTGTTTGGTTGCAGTAGTATTATACTCAGAGAAAATCAACTTGGTTAGATTATTAGCCTTTCGGTGAGAACAGTTGTTTAATGTTGAAAACAATTGGAGCAGCAACAGTCAGTTAAGAAATAAGGCTAGTGATTTCTTTTTTTTCTCTTTCCTTTCTTCTCTTCTCTTCTCTCTCTCTCTTTTTTTGAGTTGAAGTCTCATTCTATCACCCAGACTGGAAGTCCAGTGTCATGATCACAGCCACTGTAGCCTTGACCTGCTGGGCTCAGGTGATGCTTCCGCCTCAGCCTTCCAAGTAGCTGGAAATACAGGCACACGCCACCGCCCTGCTAAGTTTTTGATTTATTGTAGAGATCAGGTCTCGCCAAGTTGCCCAGACTGGTCTCAAACCCATGGGCTCAGGCAATCCTCTCACCTTGGCCTCCCAATGTGCTGGGATTATAGGCGTGAGCCACTGCACCTGGCCTAAGGCTAGTGATTTCTAGTGGTTTTCCATCACTGATTTTTTTTTTATTTGGATAACTTCTTGAGATATAATTAACATACCATACAATCCACTCATTTAAAGTGTATAATTCAGCCAGGCTCGGTGGCTCAGCCTGTAATCTCGCATCTTGGGAGGCTGAGGTGAGTGGATTGCCTGAGCCTGCGGGTTCGAGATCCGCCTGGGCAACTTGGCA
>NW_007014920.1:193462-195311 GCF_000164805.1 Carlito syrichta
TGAATGTAAAGAGCATAACAAGTTTTATTGATATGTTTAAGATTCTACATAGCAACTAAACTTGAAAAAAGCTACAACTTATAAAGCTTTGGTGTAGTATCAAAGAATATTCACAAACTATCTGAATTTAGTAAATATTTATAAAATATAATACACATAAACAAAAGCTCTAGGTGGATGTGGGGGTGGTCAGTAATTTTTAAGAGGTTAAAACACAACTAACTTAATTTTGATAACCATTTCTGATATTTTCTTACAATAAATTATTTTTGATGGTTAGTCATTTATCTCCATGTATTGTATAAACGGAGGTGGTTCCTCTTTCAGTAATTGATTCCTCGTTCTCTCGATAATTTCCAGCACAGTGGCGAGTCCTCATCTCCACAATAAATCAAAAATTAGCCAGGCGTGGTAGCGCGCGCCTGTAGTTCCAGCTACTTGGAAGGCTGAGGCAGAAGGATTGCCAGAGCCCAGCAGGCCGAGGCTGTGGTGGCCGGGAGTGGCCACTGCACTCCAGTCTGGGTGTTTGGGTCATGAGGACCAGTCACGAATAGTTTAATGCCCTCCTTGCTGTGTGGGGGAGTGAGTTCTCACTCCACTGGTTTCCAGGAGAGCTGATTGTTTTAAAGAGCCCAGCCCCTCCCAACTCCTCTTGCCTCCTTTCTTACCATGTGATCTCTATACACACTGGCTACCCTTCAACTTCTGCCATGAGTGGGAGTAGCATGAGGCCAAGCAGACCAGAAGCCAAGAAGGTGCGAGCATCATTCTTCCTGGATAGCCTGCATAACCATAAGCCAAATAAACCTATTTTATTTATAAATTGCCCAGCCTTGGGTATTAGTTTATGGCATCACTAATGGACTAAGACACTAATATGTGTAATTGTCAGTCATTTTGATTACAGCGGTACAAAGCAGTGTAAAGTGGTTTCTCATTGTTGAGATTTGCATTTCTCTGATGGCTAATAACATAGAGTTTCTTCTTATGTGATTATTGGTCATTTGTATGTCTTCTTTAAGGAGATGCCTATTGATAACCTTTGTCCATTTTTTGAAAACTGGACTGGGAGAGCAGAACATAGGCTGCTGGAATCAAAAGGACTGCAATAAGCCGGTCTCGGTGGCTCAGCCTGTAATCCCACGCCTTTGGGAGGCTGAGGTGAGTGGATTGCCTGAGCCTGCGGGTTCAAGACCCGCCTGGGCAGCGAGACCTTATCTCTACAATAAATCAAAAATCAGCCGGGCGTGGTAGCACGCGCCTGTAATTCCGGCTACTCGGAAGGCTGAGGCGGAAGGATCGCCAGAGCCCAGTGGGTCGAGGCTGCGGTGGCTGGGAGCGGCCACTGCACTCCAGTCTGGGCGACAGAGTGAGACTCCAACTCAAAAAAAAAAAAAAAAAAAAAGGACTGCAATAAAATAAAACAAAAACAGGACTGTCTTTTGTCTTTTCACTTTCTTGGTGATGTCTTTGAAGCATAAATGTTTTACATTGTGATTTTTTTTTTTGGAGTCAGGGTCTCACTCTGTCTTCCAGGTTGGAGTGCAGTGGCACAGTCAGGCTACCACAACCTTGACCTGCTGGGCTCAGGTGATCCTTCCACCTCAACCTTCCAAGTGGCTGGAACTGCAGGCATGGTCATCACGCCTGACAAATTTTTAAAAAATGTATTGTAGAGACGAGGTCTTGCCAAGTTGCCCAGGCTGGTCTTGAACCTGGGGACTCAGGCAATCCTCTCGCCTCAGTCTCCCAGAGTGCTGGGATTATAGACATGAGTCACCATGTCTGGTCCTGTTGCTTATACCTTTGATATTTTATATATATATATATATATATATATATATTTTTT
>NW_007014920.1:195331-199574 GCF_000164805.1 Carlito syrichta
GACTGGAGTGCAGTGGCCGCTCCCGGCCACTGCAGCCTCGACCTGCTGGGCTCCGGCGATCCTTCCGCCTCAGCCTTCTGAGTAGCCGGAATTACAGGCACGTGCTACCACGCCCGGCTGATTTTTTGATTTATTGTAGAGATGAGGTCTCGCTGCCCAGGCGGGTCTCGAACCCGTGGGCTCAGGCAATCCACTCACCTCAGCCTCCCAAAGGCGCGGGATTACAGGCTGAGCCACCGAGCCCGGCTTTGATGTTATATTTAATAAGCTATTTCCAAATCTAGTTCTTGAAGATTTATGCCTATTTTTTCATTTAAGACTTTTATAGCTTTAGCTCTTTTTACCATTTAAAAAAATTTTTACTTTTTAATTTTTTATTTTATATATATTTTTGGAGTTGGAGTCTCACTCTGCTGCCCAGGCTGGAGCGCAATGGCACGCTCATGGCCACTGCAGCCTCGACCTGCTGGGCTCAGATGTATTATAGAGAAGAGGTCTCACCAAGATGCCCAGGCTGGCCTCGAACCAGTGGACTTAGACAATCCTCCCACCTCGGCCTCCCAAATTGCTGGGATTATAGGCGTGAGCCATGTGCTTGGCCTAAATTTTACTTTTATCGAGATGAAGTCTTCCCTTGTTGCCCAGACTGGAGTGCAGTGACATGATCATAGCTCACTGCAGCCTTGAACTTCTGGGCTCAGGTGACTCTCTCACTTCAGTCTCCACTGGGATTATAGCTGGGATTATAGACATGAGCTACTTACTGTACCTAGCCCCATTTTAGTTCTTACAGTTAGGTCTTTGAGTCCTTTTGAGTTAAATTTTGTGTAGTCTGTGCACTAGGTGGTCTAATTTCATTTTTTGCATATAGAAATTCGTGTCGAAGTACTATTTATTGAAAATATTATTGTTTATCTGTTGAAGTGTCTTGGAACCCTTGTTGAAAATCAATTGATCATACATATGAGAGTTTATTTTTGGACTCTTTTTTTTTTTTTGGAGTCAGAGTCTCACTCTGTTGCCCAGGCTGGAGTACAGTGGCACAATAACAGCTACTGCTGCCTTGACCTGCTCGGCTCAGGTGTTCCTTCCACCTTAGTCTCCCAAGTAACTGGGATTACGGGTGTGCATCACCACACCTGGCTAATTATTTTATTTATTGCAGAAACAAGATCTTGCCAAGTTTTCCAGACTGGTTTCAAACCCCTGGGCTCAGGCAATTCTCTCACCTCCACCTCCTAATATGCTAGGATTACAGGTGTGAACCACCAAGCTTGACTTGAACTCTCAATTTTATTGTTGATTTATATATATATTTTTACTCTTGATGAGTTGGTGGCTGTTACAAATACTGTTCAGTTCACTCAAGGAGCAATATGGAGTTTGAAGTGACTGAAGAATTAGCCTCTAAGAATAGTCTCTATGGGACAACTACACGTGAGAATATTTTCTTTTTCTTTTTCTTTTTTTTTAAGACGGAGTCTTACTCTGTCACCCAGACTGGAGTGCCGTGGCCGCTCCCGACCACTGCAGCCTCGACCTGCTGGGCTCCGGTGATCCTTCCGCCTCAGCCTTCCGAGTGGCCAGAATTACAGGCATGCGCTACCACGCCCGGCTGATTTTTTGATTTATTGTAGAGATGAAGTCTCGCCGCCCAGGCGGGTCTCAAACCCTCGAGCTCAGGCAATCCACTCACCTCAGTCTCCCAAAGGCGCGGGATTACAGGCTGAGCCACCGAGCCCGGCTTAACTATTCTTAAGTGTACCATTCAGTGATATTAAGCACATTCACATTGTTGTGAAACCCTCACTACCAAACACCACCATCTATCTCCAGAATCCTTTTCATATTGCCAAACTCAAGCTCTATGTCCATTAAATAATTATTCTCATTGTTCCCTGACCCCCAGCCCCTGGCAATCACCGTTCTACTCTATGTTTCTATGAATTTGACTAATCTTGGTTCCTCGGATGAGTGAAATTGTATAGTATTTGCCTTTTTGTGATTGGCTTATTTCACTTACTATAATGTCCTCAAATTTATCCATGTTGTTGTACACATCAATTTTCTTCTTCTTTTTTTTTTTTTTTGAGTTGGAGTCTCACTCGGTCGCCTAGACTGGAGTGCAGTGGCCGCTCCCGGCCACCACAGCCTCGACCTGCTGGGCTCTGGCGATCCTTCCTCCTCAGCCTTCTGAGTAGCGGGAATTACAGGCGCGCACTACCATGCCCGGCTGATTTTTTGATTTTATTGTAGAGATGAGGTCTTGCCTGCCCAGGCGGGTCTCAAACCCGCCGGCTTGGGCACTCCACTCACCTCAGCCTCCCAAAGGCGCGGGATTACAGCCTGAGCCACCGAGCCCGGCTAATTTTCTTCTTTTTTAAGGTTGATGAATATTCTACCGTATGTATATACCACATTCTGCTTCTTGATTCATCTGTTGATGTACATGTTGGTTGCTTTTGCCTTTTGGCTATTATGGATAATGTTGTGAGATGGAAATTCTTATGAATGAGAATTGCTCTCAACAACTGTTACAGAACACTAAGAGGTTTTGGAAATTAGTTTTTGTTGAAGATGTGAATGAGTTCAACCTAAAATTATAAGAGGTTTTGGAAATTAGTTTTTGTTGAAGATGTGAATGAGTTCAACCTAAAATTATAAGTCAAAATGGTATTTATATGTAGAACTTTTACTGCAAAAAAAGTTATCTTGGCAATAAATAACTTTGTTTGAATTGCAAGGAATGTCAAGTTGTTTTAGATATTTCCTGTGCTGTCAAAGTTAAAACAAGAA
Source organism: Carlito syrichta (assembly GCF_000164805.1). Lineage (NCBI taxonomy): Eukaryota > Metazoa > Chordata > Mammalia > Primates > Tarsiidae > Carlito > Carlito syrichta. The sequence goes on from NW_007014920.1 coordinate 198,128, forward strand.
ATGAGATTTCCATTATCACACAAATTCACAGCAGATATCTCTTCTGTAACTCAAACTATAGTGATGGCAGCATGTTTTGGACCACATGTCAAGTGTAAAGGAAATTTCCATATTTTGAAATGCACTTAACTCCACCCAATCTTCAGTTGGAGATGATTACACTTCAATGTAATTATATGCTCAAAGGCATATAACGAGAAGAACACCAGTGACTTGATGTCATATTTGGCAGTATCTACCTGTGTGAGAAGACATTTTCAAAAGTGAAATACATAAAATCTCATTACAGTTCTGCATTAACAGAATATTTGAGATAGCTTTTGATGATAGAAACATGAACTTTGAATCCCAAATAAGAAAGACGTTATCCCCTGCCCTTCCCCCAAATGTTTTGTTTTTTTGCACTAGTAGTTCTGAATTACAAAACTTACTCAACTATCATATTTTGAATTTTATCAATAAAAAAGCATGAGAACTTTTATTTTGCTATGTAAGTACCTACATAAAATCCTTGATGTTGCCACTTAACCTGCAAAGCCAAAAATATTTATTATCTGTCCTTTACAGAAAAAGTTTGCTGACCCCGGTTCTAGATGAAGATTACACTGAGAGAAAGAGAGAGAAAAGAGTGAAAGAACAAGTCTTCGAACATTTCTATTCAGAAGTGAGGAAAAGGTAAAGGATCTCTGCAACTTAGGCTGAAAAGAAGCAAGTGGTAGGGAGGAAAGTAGGAGAGTTTGGCATCTCAAAAACCAAGAGAAGCAAGTGTTTAAAAAAAGAAAATAGCTGGTCATGGTGGCTCATGCCTGTAATCCCAGCACTTTGGCAGGTGGAGGCAAGAGAATTGCCTGAGCCTAGGGGTTCAAGACCAACCTGGGCAACTTGGCGAGACCTCCTCTCTAGAATAAATGAAAAAATTAGCCAGGCATGGTGGCCCAAGCCTGTGTTAGTCACCTGAGTCCAGCAGGTAGAGGCTGTGGTAACCAAGATCGTACCACTGCACTCCAGTCTGGGCAACAGAGTGAGACTCTGACGAAAACAAAACAAAAAGAGGATAATCAATAGTGTTGAAGGCCACTAAGGTGGAGAGAAAGATTTGGCTTTTGGATTTGATAGTATGGAGATTGTTGGTGGCATTTGTGAGTGTTTCAGTGGCATGGTGGTAATGAAAAAGACAGAATGTGAAGGCTCAAGAAGCTTAAATGACACATCTAAAGTGCCTAGCCCTATGCCTGGCACATAGCACATACAATAATCTTCATTGAAGCAGACATGGTTAGTGCCACACCCATATCTCCTTACACCTACCATTTCTGAAATATCTGTCTTTTTTTTTTTTTGAGTTGGTCTCACTGTGTCACCTAGGCTGGAGTGCAGTGGCATGCTCCGGGCCACTGCAGCCTCAACCTGCTGGGCTCCAGTGATCCTTCCGCCTCAGCCTTCCAAG
>NW_007014920.1:199954-200836 GCF_000164805.1 Carlito syrichta
GGTCGAGGCTGCGGTGGCTGGGAGAGGCCACTGTACTCCAGTCTGGGCGACAGAGTGAGACTCCAACTCAAAAAAAAAAAAAAATTATGATCATTTATGAAACGAAAAGCATATTATTATTTGGGTTAGCCAAATAATATTTAATAATATTTATTCCAAAATAAGCAAAGGGACTTTCTTATAAAGTTTGTTACATATTTTCAAATTGCATTTAATACTTCTCTTTGATTAAAATGATTATTCTGTAAAATGACAAATACTCTTTCCTTTTGCCCCCCCCCCTTTTTTTAGATGAGGTCTTATTATGTTGCCCAGGTTGGTCTCAAACTCCTGGGATCAAGCAGTCCTCCTGCCTCAGCCTCCCCAAGTGCTAGGATTACAGGCATGAGTCACGACGCCCAGTTCCTTTTGCTATTTTCTATACATCCCTCCATGCCCCACACAGCTTTGTCTTACTAGGCAGAATTTGAAAGAAAGTAAATAAAATTGGCACAACTTCTATGTAAGCTAATTTGGCAATATCTACCAAAATTAAAAATACTTTTGATCTAAAGATTTTAGTCCTTAAACTCCTTAGAGTTATCATACAGGTATAACGTGCCCATTTGTAAAAAATTTACTCATTGTATGGGGTTATTCAATGCAGCTTAGCATGTAATAGTAACGCCTGGACAACAACATAAATACTCACCTTTAGAGGATTGGTTAAACTATATTTGCATTCAACGGAACATTTTTTTTTTGAGTTGGAGTCTCACTCTGTCGCCCAGACTGGAGTGCAGTGGCCGCTCCCAGGCCACCGCAGCCTCGACCCGCTGGGCTCCGGCGATCCTTCCACCTCAGCCTTCCAAGTAGCTGGAACTACAGGCGCGCGCTACCAAC
>NW_007014920.1:201655-202724 GCF_000164805.1 Carlito syrichta
CTTCAATTAAAAAAAAAAAAAAAAAAATTAGCCAGGTGTGGTAGTATGCACCTGTAGTTCCGGTTACTTGGAAGGCTGAGACGGAAGGATCGCCTGAGCCCAGCAGGTAGACGCTGGGGTGGCTGTGAGCATGCCACTCACTGCACTCCAGCCTGGGAGACAGTGAGACTCCAACTCAAAAAAAAGTTTTATAGAGACAGAATCTCACTTTACACTCAGGTTGGAGTGCAGTGGTGCATCATAACTCACTGCAGTCTCAAACTCCAGTTTCAAGCAATCCTCTTGCCTCATCATCCCCAGACACTGGGATTATAGGCGTGAGCAACTGTGACCAGTGAGGCAGTTCTTTATGTATTCGTATGGTAGGATGTTCATGCTATTTTGAGAAAAGGAAGGACTGAACAGTGCTACAGTGTGCTATTTTGTGTAAAAGGCATCCTTGTATTTTTTTTTTTTGAGTTGGAGTCTCACTCCGTCGCCCAGACTGGAGTGCAGTGGCGCACACTCACAGCCACCACAGCCTCGACCTGCTGGGTTCAGGCGATTCTTTCACCTCAGCCTTCCTAGTAGCCGGAACTACAGGCGCGCTTCCACGCCCGGCTAATTTTTGATTTATTGTAGAGGCCAGGTCTTGCCACGTTGCCCGGGCTGGTCTCGAACCCGCGGGCTCAAGCAATCCACTCGCCTCGCCCTCACAAAGTGCTGGGATTACAGACTGAGCCACCGAGCCCGGCCCGGAGTGATATCTTCAAGAAATACATTCGTGGCAGAAAACGTTCAGATGAACAAAGAGAGCCGGCTTGGCTTCTTAGGCTCGGGTCACGCTCAGTGCTGAACTGCCTCCCGTGGAATCCCCCGCATCCTTTTCCTTGCAGCTGGACCTGTTGAGGCCAGCTGGGCTCGAGGCTGCGACACGTCTAGGTGGCGGCGGGTTCGGCCGATCTCACAAGGCGCGGAGGGCCGGGCCCCACCTCCCCGAGTCCCAGAACCGGCAGATCCGGTTCGGTCCGGCCCCGCCCTTCCGAACCTCACTAGCGGGCCCCGCGCGGGAGGGCGTGCGCGCCGGGAC
>NW_007014920.1:203326-228329 GCF_000164805.1 Carlito syrichta
AGCCGGGAGATGGTTCGGGCCTAGCGGAGCCGGGACTGGAGGTGAGCAGGGTCGGCGGACGGAGGGCCGGGCCGCGGGGCGAGGGGGCCAGGCCGCTGGGAGGCTCGGGGAGCCCCGGGCAGGGGCCTCTCGACCCGGCCTCGCCCCTCCCCTCATTTTCAGGCTTCCCCCCACTCCCTCCTCGGAAATCAGAAAATCAGAAAAGCTAACCCAATCCTAACCACAATTCCCAGAAATCCTTCTTTTTGCCGTTCCTCCTTTCCTCTTTGGATTTTCATCCGTTCCTTTCCTCGGGCATCTAGCCGGCGGACTGGTGACTTTTTAATACCCTCCTCCATTTCAAGTTATTTCTAGTTAAAGAGAAAATAGGCCCAGATTCTGGCTAACATTACCCAACTAGTTCTCGCTTTCCTTCTCGCGATCCTGCGCACCTCCCCTCCACCCCCCGCAAGAAAAAAAAAAAAAGGAAAAATTTCCGCCTTCGACTCGCGAAGGGGGTTGACTAAAAATGGGATCGTGGGGGTGTAGTGCTCGACCCCCCCCCCAACTTCCGAATCGGCCTGTTCCCGAGTTGTCCCGGGAGCTCGTATTTGGACGTTGATGTTGAGGCCTTTCCTCCAGCTGCCTGCGCTCGGGGTTAATCTCGTAATTGACGTCAGTGCTTTGTTCCTTCCACTTTGCTGTTCCTTCCACTCCGAGGATGGACCGTGGGGTGGAGGAGTTTGGGGAGTCTCCTTATTGCCTTTTCATTTACAGACGACGTTATTTATAGGCAGTTGAAAGTACACATCTGAAATGTTTGTGGATGGAGTTCAGGACGAAGAGTTCGATTTAGGATTCTGGTCGTGGTTTTTCTTTTTTGGTCAATTGCAGTTCAGAATGGTGCGATTCCTCCTCTACTGGCCACATGGGGATTTTAAACTAAGGCCGATTCCTGTTCTAGTGACCTCTGCTTTTCTTGACGGAGTCTGAGCCCTAGGTGCCTGTGCAGGGACTGTTTGTAAATATGGCCTTACGAAACGGGTGCTGTTTTTAGGACTCAGATGTGAAAAGCTCAAAGCTTTGTTTCTGGGTTGATTCTGCAAAGCTTTATCGACTGCGTTTTATTTTAACTGTCCTTTAACTTATCAAAATTGAAATATTTATGAGAACTTTCTTCATTTAGGATTTGATAAAGAGCCTTTCTGGACTGTGAGTCTGCCTAGAATCATCTTTGGTCGTATGTGCATAAAGAAGTCTTGGCAAGTGGCCACTTGGTTTTCAACAAAGCTGGCTTCTTAAAATTTCTCAGGTTCAATTTCTTTATTCATCGATGCATCTTTCATCCTCTACACATAAAAAATGTCCCAAGAAGTTATTTTTAATTGTCTTTCAGAGTTAGCATACTAAAAATCTGGAAGCAAATTTTTCTTTTTTTTAATACTATCAGTTTCATTCAGTTTGTGATGGCTTGCAGGCTAGTGACGTTGATTTTTGTTAACTCTGTGGAACACTAGGCAAATTTTACTTTAAAATTGTGCTTCAAGTGGATACAAGATAGGGTGTCTGAAATAAGAGCATAGGCGTGTTAATATGGGATGTAAAGGTGAGGCTGTGTAACTAAGAATTCTTAAAGATAGAATATTTTCCTTCTGATTCACTTTCTACTTGTCAGATTTTTCACATTCAGATTGATTCATTCTCTTTTCTGTGCCCTCTTGGGTTATTGTAGCCACTTTGGAACAGTAAATATATTCTGCGTTACATTGTAATTTCCTTATAGGTCTGCTGTGGTGTCTTTAGAGAAATACTATATTCATTCCTCTTTTTTTTCTCCCCACATTTTTATATAACTGTTAGATTGATTTTGAATGAGATAATATTTTGAACTTGAAATTGTTGTTTTATCAAGTTATCCAATCTAAGAGTTCACAAAAAAAGTAAAGAAAGCTGTATGAGCAAGTGATCAGTATTTGAAAGGGAAAAAGTATCAGCTTCACATGATGAGCTGGAAGATGAAACCTTCTAGAAGTTATGCATTTTGCCTTTTTTGAGGAGGTAACGTAAATATCATGGTTTATGTGTGCCTGAGAGGAACAAAGAAAACAGGCACTTCTTTGGTGGTCATCTGGTTTAGAAAGAACTCCAGAATCCACGAGGCCTTCTCTTTGTAGTATTTTTCATAACATCAAAGAGTTGTTCTTAAGTATTGAGGACACACCTGGACAATGACCCAGAAGTACAGTGTGCTATTATAAAAATTGATGTCTTAGATTTTATTTTTTACTTTACCTTTATTCTACAGATACCTTACTATGAAAACTTTCCTATATGATATAAAAGTTCCTCATCTTTTCCCCCATCCTCATTGTTTTACCCATTCCTTTATTCATTTCCTTTGATAAGTTGAAATAGTTGTATTTGATTTCTGGGAGGGTGTTTGCCAGTCTCAGTTATTGTGAAATAAGATATAGTTAGTGACTAAAGACAGCTTAATGCTAACCTGACCTGCTGCCTTGCTGCTTTTTCTTTTGGTTTAAGAAGAGCACCCCTGCTTATAACTCCCTGTACTCACCGCTCGTGGTTATTTGAAGTAATGTTCTAGTACATGGAAGAGAGCAGTAATACACATTGCAGTTATTGAGTTTTGACTGATCATCTGTATTGCTATCTGTGTTGATGCTCATTTTCACTGGCATCATAGCCTGAGAATTTTAATGGTACTGTAACACAGACAAATATTAGATCCATTGAATTCAGTTCCAAAGTATTCCAAAACATTTTAATATTGGGACTACTTATTCTAATTGTGAAGAAAAAGATTCTTATTTAAGATCTACCTGCTTTGTTAACTATACTTAATTTGAAAAATGTGTAACCTGAGGGACAACTTTTTATGTAACTTTATCTCTTGGAATACCTAATGGACCATGGTGGTATATTTTGGGCAGGGAGACACAGCCTATTAGCGGGTATTGTTTTAAACTAATTATTTTGACAATCATTTCCTAGAACAGGTAAAAGAACCTCGTATATTTTTTTTCCAAGGGTTGTATGGGGTAGGGGAGAAATGAGGGATAGATTGGTATGCCCTGAATATCCAGTATGGTCTGATTATCCAGAGAATGTAATGCTCTGTCCTGGGACTGGGCTCCCTGGAGTCGCTTTGGACCTAATAACTTTCTCAGGATTTTGTCTATTCAGAGTTACCTAGTGGGTTATGACTTTTCCTTTTCATGTCATCATTAGGGAAGGGACAGTTTTATGGAAAGGTGAGTACAGGCCAATATTCTGCAGAGACATGCCTTCTCTCCTTTTGTAGTTTCTTCCATCTGAAATATAATTTTTTCTCAGTTGTTTCCTCATAACTTGTCCTCAGAGGTTTCTTACCTATTAAAATTTAACAATGTTTTAATGCTTAATTCAAGCATGATTGCCTTCCTAAAGTTTTGCTTGATTCTTTACCTTACTTCAATTGTGATCCACTTCCTTTGCATCACATTTTATCTCTTAATTATTTGTTATGCACTACTATGGGACTGTAGCCTGCTGAGTGACATCAAGAATAATGTATCAGGAAAGACACACTAGTAAAGGAAAGACTGTAAGTGTTGTAATATTTCATTATGTGTCTCTAAAAGATAAGGATTAAAACAATCACAGTATTATGCACTAAAATAATTAACACTAATTCTTTGGTATTATCAGTAGCCAGTCTAATTATAGTTTTTGTTTTGTTTTTACAGTTTATTTGAATTAGGATCTAAATAAGATCCATACATTACATTGGGTTTATATGTGTCTCAACCCTCTTTTTGTAATCTATAGGTTCTTCTCACATCTTTTTATTGTTGTTGCTCCCATACAATTGGTTTGTTGAAGAAGCCAGATCTTTGCCCTATAAGATTTCTCAGAATCTGAATTGTGCTGTTTACCTTCCAGTGGTTTCACGTATTATATTCTTTGTCCCATGTATAGCCTGTAAATTAATGGTTACATCTAGAAGCTTGATCTAATTTAGGCTTGAATTGTTAAATATTTTTATTTATTTATTTAGAGACAGAGTCTTACTCTGCCACCCAGGCTGGAATACAGTGGTGCGATCATAGCTCAGTGTAGCCTCAAACTCCTGGGCTCAAACAGTCCCCCTGCGTCAGCCTCCTACCTAATTCCCCTGAGTGCACCACCATGCCCAGCTTAATTTTTTTTTTTTAGTCAGGGTCTCAGTCAATTACCCAGGCTGGAGTGCAGTGGCACGATCATGTCTCACCACAGCCTTGATCTTCTGAACTCAGGCAATCCATCTGACTCAGCCTCCCAAGTAGATGGGACTAAAGTGCACACTACTGTGCCCGGCTAACTTTTTTGTAGAGATAAAGTCTTGCTTTGTTGCCCAGGCTGGTCTCAAACTCTTGGGCTCAAGCAATCCTCTGACCTGGGCCTCCCAAAGTGCTGGAATTACACACATGTACAAGCCATTGCATCTGGCCTGAATTTTTTTTTTTTTTTGAGTCAGGGTCTCACTCTCACCCAGGCTGGAGGGCAGTGGCATGCTCACAGCCACCTCAGCCTTGACCTACTGGGCTCAGGTGATCCTTCCACCTCAGCCTTCCAAGTAGCTGGAATCACAGGCATGCACCACCACGCCTGGCTAATTTTTTTTATTTATTGTAGAGATGAAGTCTCGCCAGGTTACTCATGCTAGTCTTGAGCCTCTGAACTCAGACAGTCCTCTCACCTCTGCCTCCCAAAGTGTTGGGATTACAGGCATGAACCACTGTGCCTGGCTGAATTTTTTTTTTTTTTTAACAGCAAGAATTCTTCTTAGTGTTGTGCACTTCTTATTCACTCTTTTTTTTTTTTTTTTTTTTTTTTGAGTGAGGGTTGCCCAGGCTGGAGTGCACTGGCATGTTCATGGCCACCCCAGTGTCAACCTGCTGAACTAAGGTGATCCTTCCGCTTTAGCCTTTCAAGTAGCTGGAACTACAGGCGTATGCTACCATGCCCAGCTAAGTTTTTGATATGTTGTAGAGATGAGGTCTCACTAAGTTGCCCAGTCTGGTCTCGAACCTCTGGGCTCAGGTAATCCTCTTGCCTCAGCCTCCCAAAGTGCTGGGATTACAAGCTTGAGCCACCATGCCCAGCTTCTTACTCACTCTTAAACCTTCAGCCAGACTTCTCTTTCCACCATGCCAGAACTATTTCTTTTACTAAGGCTACCTGTAACCTCCATATTGCCAAATCGTATGGCCATTGCTGAGTCTTTTACTTCTTTGTGTATTTGATATTGTTAACCATTTTCTCCTTGATACTGTTTTCTTCCTTAACTTTTATGACTGTGCCCCTCTCCTGCTTTCTACTTAATGGCTATTCCTTTGCAATTCTTGATTCTGTGCTAATTCCTTGATATTGATAGTTCTAGATTTTAACTTTGACCTTTTCACTCTTGTGGATGATTGTATTCATATCTGTTGCTGTAGCTGCCATGTCTGAGTGTTTGGTGATCATCAGAGCTCATTCACCTAAATGCATCCCTCTTTAGATTATCCGGTAGGCATTTTGTAAGTTAGGAGAGTGACACACCCTAACTTAAGCAAAAAGAGGAATTTATTGGGTATATTCTTGGTATCCTGTGAATTCTAAGAAAGGTGATCAAGCCATAGGAGGACAAATTAGAAATGCAGGAACAACTGAATCGAGGGACTCGGGATGTGATCATGGTATCTCTACCTCTCATCTGAGATACAGAATTTTATTTTTTTTTTGAGTTGGAGTCTCACTCCGTCGCCCAGACTGGAGTGCAATGGCCGCTCCCGGCTACCGCAGCCTCGACCTGCTGGGCTCCGGCGATCCTTCCACCTCAGCCTTCCGAGTAGCCGGAACTATAGGCACACGCTACCATGCCTGGTTGATTTTTTTTTTTTTGATTTATTGTAGAGATGAGGTCTCGCCAAATTGCCCAGGCAGATCTCGAACCCACAGGCTCAGGCAATCCACTCACCTCAGCCTCCCAAAGTGCTGGGATTACAGGCTGAGCCACCGAGCCCGGCTGAGATACAGAATATTGTTAGTTCTCTCTGCTGCAGACCAACTTTAACACTTGCAAATATCTTCTGAGTTTTAAATTTTAAATTTTCTGCCATCAGAGAGAGACTGACCTTATTCTCCAATCTCAGGAAGGATATTCTTTAGGTTATATGTCCACCTCTGGACCATCAACTTTGGCTAGGGAATTACATTGTAATAGCATAATTTAGCTGCAACGTCCTAGGGAGAAGTGGAGTAAAGGACTCTCTAAAATATAGTTGTCTACCTTGTTTATCCCATGATTATGTAGTACATATATATAGTCCTACTTTTTTCCATATGTATTAAATATTTTCTTTGACATAATCTATCAGCAAACACCCTTATTTCTTCTGTGGGTGATAACCTACATACATACCTAGCTACCACACCCAGAGGTCACTGTTCTTTTTTTTTTTTTTTTTTGAGTTGGAGTTTCACTCTGTCTCCCAGACTGGAGTGCAGTGGCTGCTCCCGGCCACCGCAGCCTCGACCTGCTGGGCTCTGGCGATCCTTCTGCCTCAGCCTTCCTAGTAGCTGGAACTATAGGCGCGTACTACCACACTTGGCTAATTTTTTGATTTGTTGTAGAGATGAGGTCTCACCAAGTTGCCCAGGCGGGTCTTGAGCCCACGGGCTCAGGCATTCCACTCACCTCAGCCTCCCAAGGCGCGGGATTACAGGCTGAGCCACCGAGTCACTGTTCTTTAAGTACAGATTCTAAAGTAATATCCTGTGTTAATCAGGCCTTGGTATGCTTTGTCAGATGTCTGGAAACTGTGAGCTAAATTCTAAATTTGAAGACCCCTAACATAACTGGTACACAGTAGTGGGGAGAAAAACAACAGCAAAAAACTAAATATCTTAGAAAGAAAGGAGAGAAGAAAGTATAATTGTCCCAAAAACCATATCTTGTTGGACGGATATAATATAAGGTAAAATGATAAAGCCAGCAAATTAATTGCATGGGTCTTCACCTTTTGACTCACTTCTTTGAAAATGAGGTTCTTTCATCAGCCAAGTGAAGGTTTTCAGTTTTGTCCACTGGGAGAATTTTCTGTGTCTGTTTTCTTTTTTTTTTTGAGTTAGAGTCTTATTCTGTTGCCCGGGTTGGAGTGTAGTGGCATGCTCACAGCCACTCCAGCGTCCACCTGCTGGGCTCTGGTGATTCTTTCGCCTCAGCCTTCCAAGTAGCTGGAACTATAGGTGTGCGCTACCACGCCCAGCTAATTTTTTATTTATTGTGAAGACAAGTTCTTGCCAAGTTGCCCGGGCTGGTCTCAAACCTGTGGGGTCAGGCAGTCTACTCGCCTTGGCTTTGCAAAGTGCTAGGATTATAGGCTGAGCCACCAAACCCAGCCTGTCTGTTTTCTTAGGTTAAGGTTAATACTCAGGATAATTTGGGCAGGAGTTGGTGGTAGATAGGGAGAGCAGGGAGTTCTACGTTGCCTTAGTGCAAGGGTGAGCAAACAATGGTTCATAGGGCCCAATGCAACCTGCTGTCTGTTTTTCTATCTCCTTTGAGCTAAGAATGGTTTTTTACATTTTTTTAGTGGTGTGTGGGGGGGAATATCAAAGAATATTTTTTGACAAATGAAAACTATAGGAAACTCAAATTTTAGTGTCCATAAATAAAGTTTTATTGGAACAAAGACAGCACAACCGTTTGTTTTTATATTGTTCGTGGCTGCTTTTGCTACTGTGATGGCAGAGTAGAGTGATTGTGACTATATGGCCTGCCAAGCCTGAAATATTTACTGCTTGGCTCTAAAAAAGTTTGTTGCCTCTCCTGCTTTAGCAGACCAAATGAGTCTTAGTGGATACCTGGATCTGAGGATTACCTTAGGGTTGAGCAGTTAATTATAAAGTCCCAGTTAACTGTGGTGGTTTTTCAGGTTTTTTGTTTATAGAATATATTTACGTGTGTGTGTGTGTGTGTGTGTGTGTGTATGTATAATTCATATATTTCTATCTTATATTACATATACAGACATATATAATTATAGCACATATATACTATAACAACATAGTATATATTATACTGTATAGTATACTACAGCATATATAATATATAACTATAATAGTACAGTAATAAAATACTTATTGTGCTATATAGCATACTGGTGATACTTATTATATTGACATATATATGTGTGTGTGTATGTGCATTGTGTGTGTGTGTGTGTGTGTGTACGTGTATAATGTGGGGTCTGGGCAATTATTCTAACTTTAGCTGAGGATTCAAACTCATGCATCAGCTGTACCCTGAGGATAGGTAGGGTCATACTTCAGGTTACGTTGTAATATGACTGCTCCTTTTTTTTTGAGCTGGAGTCTCACTCTGTCACCCAGGTTGGAGTGCAATGGCACGCTCACGGCCACCGCAGCCTCGACCTGCTGGGCTCAGCTACTGGCTCAGCCTTCCAAGTACCTGGAACTACAGGCATTCACTACGACGCCTGGCTAATCTTTTGTTTTGTGTTGTTTTGACCTGTTGTAGAGGCAAGGTTTCGCCAAATAGCCCAGGCCGATCTCGAACCCCTGGGCTCAAGCAGTCCTCTTGCCTCCACCTCCCAAAGTACTGGGATTGCAGGTGTGAGCTACTGCGCCTGGCTTGACTGCTCTTAGTATGGCTATGTGAATGGGGGAGAGAATTTTCAGAAAAGTTGGGAATGAGGTGAGACTAGAAACCAATCAGATAGTCCCTATAAGTGATCAGCATGCACACATTGATCATTCTACTGTTACTTTATACCCTTACCCCCAAATCCTGCTCTTACTCTTGTCTTGGGGAATGGCACTACTTTTTTCCAGAAACATGCAAGTTGTCCTTTATTCCTCTATTTTACTTCTCACATCAGGCTGGCCCCCAAAAGTTTACTTCCTTAATGTCTTTAGGTTGAAACTCTCGGCATTATCTACATTTTTACTATTGCCTTAATTCAGGTTTTCATTTCTTACCTGGATTATTGCAGGTCTTCTCATTTGTTTCCTTGTTGTTAGTCTAATCTACTCCACCCCATACCGGAGTGATTTTTCTCTCTAACCTCAAAGTCTGATTTTGTCACTTCTCTACTTAAAATTCCTTAGTAGGGTTCTGTTTTCTGTAATCTTCTTTGAACTGTGAATTATTGGGTATTAATGAATTTTCTGAAACTTCTGAAGAATACTTTATAGACAATTACTTCCTAGGACTTTGTTGCTGTGTTTTTGCCAAGTTTTAGAACGCGTTACACTTGTGATGATTTTGCAGCGGTTTGGAAAGATGGTGCATAAAACTGGATCATGGCATTGTATATGTTAGTATAGGCAGGTCAAACCCAGGAGAATCCCAGCTTAGTAGTTAGTATTCTATTTTTATTGTGAGATGTATCTGGGGAATCCCAACTTTGTAATTAATCAACATAGAACAACTTGTTTGCAATGCTTTGTTCCAAACTTCAGTGGTGGCTATACTAGATACAGATAATGTAGATTTCAATAAAGTATTTAACCACAAATGAACAAAGAAAGATTTCCCGAGTTAATAAGGGAGACTTCTTTAATGTCAGCATTTAAGAACTGCTAGCTGGTATGGTAGCATAAGGTTACATTTCCCTGAACTATCATATAAAGACTTGTAGTTATTAAATCTACTTAGTATAACAGATTTCTAAGCATTTTCTGCATTAGTATAGAAGTCAAATTACTCAAATGGTTTAAAAATATGGACCGAGAACTGAGATTATATATTTTAGTGGTTAAATACATTATCGTTCTAGTTTCTGCAGAATAAATAATCTGTTACATTAATGTTATTTTTAATTGTTTTGAATTGTAATTTAATTTCATTTTTGAGTTATAGTCTCACTCTGTTGGCCAGGCTGGAGTGCAGTGGCAGGATCATGGCTCATGGCTCACTGCAGCCTCAACCTTCTGAGCTCAGGTGATTGTTCCAGTTGGAACTATGGGCATGCACTACTTCGCTTAGCTAATTTTTTTTGTATAGGCAAAAAATCTCACTATGTTGCACAAGTTGGTCTCAAACTCCTGGGCTCAAGCAATTCTCAGGCCTCTCAAAGTGTTGGGATTATTAACAGTACAATAAAAACAGTTGAAGTCAGCACTCAGGTTCTGGGAGATTTCATTTTCTTTGAAATAGTATTGTCTTTTGGATTTGAGAGACAAACTCACAGATCTAGTGTAATCCCATGTATCTCTCCAGTCATACCTTCTATTTCGTGTCCCCCCATCCTATTTTCTAACTACACTTGATCCACCTCCATTCCCTGAGTAAGCTGTGCTCCCTCTGCTTCTGGGCTGTTGCACATGTTCTCTCTGCCTAGAACATACACACCCTTCTCCCCCTTACCTCCTTCCCTCCTGCTCCCTTTCTTTAGTCAGGCTAGCCGCAACCAAATTTTAGGGGGAAGTGTACTTTTATTTCTTATATCCTTAATCCTAGTGTAGTATCTGGCACACTTTATATACTAGTTAAGTAGTTGTTGAATGAATATGGTATTTACATTCAGCGTTACTCATAACATAGGTTTATCTTGAAGAGGCAGATTTTATTTATATTTGGTGAACATTTGAGAGTACAACATTTAAATGAAGACAGAAATTGATTATTTCTGTACATGTGTTTTTTTCTTGTCCTTTTTTTTTGTATCGATGAGGTCTTGCTATGTTGCATAGGCTGATCTTGAACTCCTGGGCTCAAGCAAACCTTCTTCCTCGGCTTTCTAGAGCGCTGGGATTACAAGCATGAGCCACTGTTTGTCTTTTATTTATTTTTAGATACAGAGTTTTGTTCTTTTGCCCAGGGCAGAGGGCAGTGGTGTGATCATAGCTGCTGTAACCTCAATCTCCTGAGTTCAGGCGATCCTTCCACTTCAGTCTCCCAGGTAGCCACAACTACAGACGTATGCCACCATGCCCCACTAATTTTTTAATTTTTTGTAGAGTTGGGGTTTTGCTCTGTTGCCCAGACTGGTCTCGAACTCCTGGCTTCAAATGATTTTCTTGCTGTGGCCTCCCAAAGCACTAGGGTTACAGTCATGAGCTGTTATGCCTGACCCTGTTTTTTGTTTTTCGCATTGTTACCCAGTCTGGAGTGCTGTGGCATGATCACAGCTTACTACAGACTCCAACTCCTGGGTTCAAGCAATCCTGCCTCAGCCTCCTGAGTAGTGAGGACTACAGGTATGTGCCATCACATCAGCTAAGTTTTTTATTTTTCATAGAGATGAGGTCTCACTGTGCTACCTAGGGTGATCTTGAACTCCTGGGCTCAAGCAGTTCTGCCTTGCCTCCCAAAGTGCTGGGATTACAGGAGTGAACCATCATGCCCAACCCTTGTTTTTTTAGCAAAATAGATTTAATAGAATCCAACTATTATCATTATTAGTGCTTTTATTGGGCTAATAATAATATATGGAATACAGAAAAGGACCTACTCTCTTACTGTTATCAGATATAACCAAAAGTCTTAGGAAATGGGAGGCTAACATAGATAGAAAAAGATGGATATTGTCATATTCTGAAATGCAACCTTTAGTAATACTCCCACTGACTTCGTTTGGCTCTCGCAGTAATACTACAGTTGTGACCTTTATAAAACTCATCAAGTATTTTGAGCATCTGTTGTGCGCCGGTCATTGTGTTAAGCACTGGAGGGGAGAGTGGGGAGTTAAATGGCATCTATATTTTTGGCTTTCCAGGAACTTGTCATATGAGAGTGAGTAGGGAGTGGAGGTAGAAGAATAACAGTAAATAACTCGTAACGTAAAGGCAAGTGTGAAACACCAAGTGTTGTACAAAGAAATGCTTTGGGAAATGAGTGATTTTAGTGGCAGGGGGATCTTGGAGGGCTTCTTGGAGGAAGTGTAATATGATATGAACTTAGAAATTAATATATTTAGAAGGGACGAGAAGATCATTCTAGATTAGAAGGACTAGTTTGAATAAAGACCTGGATCTGAATGTGTGTAGCCTGTTTTCAGTTTCATTAATCCTGAAGGCTTTATAAAAGTGGGCAAGAATTGAATTGTAGACAGCCTTAAATCCTGGGATGAGAAATTTTGGGCTCAGATTTTCATTAGAGCTTCAAGTTATTGATGACTTTCAAGCTAAAGAATGTCTTAATTCGATTTGTTTTATAAAGATACAAAAGTAACTATCAATACATACATTATAAAAGTTTCAAATAAGATCTCTTTTTGGATTTCAGATATTTGTATACTTTAAGAAACAGTCAAAAGATCGTTTTCTTCTTTATAGAAAGGAACAGTAAAATTGGACTTTTAACCACTCTCTCCTCCCATTTAGTCATCTTTCAAGGTTAAAATGAATTTCTCGGTTTGAATTATTTGTTCATATGCTTTTAGAGTTTGG
The DNA here is from genome assembly GCF_000164805.1 of Carlito syrichta. Taxonomy (NCBI): domain Eukaryota; kingdom Metazoa; phylum Chordata; class Mammalia; order Primates; family Tarsiidae; genus Carlito; species Carlito syrichta. The sequence goes on from NW_007014920.1 coordinate 215,747, forward strand.
TAGCAACAGTTTTTGAGATAAGTTTAAACCAGTTGAATTTGGTTTACATATTTCTCAAATATTAATTAAAAACTCTAATTTGGTCTGGGCTCTGTGGCTCAGTCTGTAATTCCAGCACTTTGGGAGGCTGAGGCAAGTGGATTTCCTGAGCCTGCGGGTTCGTGACCAGCCCAGGCAACTTGGCAAGACCTCGTCTCTACAATAAATCAAAAATTAGCCGGACGCAGTAGCACATGCCTGTAGTTCTGACTACTTGGAAGACTGAAGTAGAAGGATTGCCAGAGCCCAGTGGGTCGACACTGGGGTGGCTGTGATCATGCCACTGCACTCCAGTCTGGGTGACGGATTGAGACTCAAACTCAAAAAAAAAAAAATCCCCTAATTTGATTGAGTTGGTTCTGAAATAGCTACATAGCATGTAATTATGGAACTACAGAGCAAGGAGCTAAGATGCCCAAACGTTTTATGTTACTTTTGAGAGAGAGATTATCTAAGAGACAACTGTACACAGTAATAGGAATGGTCATATTTTTATGTTCACCCTTAAGTGTGAGCATACTAGTATATGTACTAAACATTTTTTTGGAATTGAGATTTTAAATTGTCTAGTATTTTTTAAAGGACAAGTCTATTAGTAATCAGTTTGACAAATGTTATAAATTGTTAAATAATTGAATATCTGTTTAGTGAAATAATAGACATTGATACATTTTGGCCTCTCAGATGAGGAAATGAAGTTTTACTTTATCAGAAAAAGCTTAATGGATGAAATGAATAGAGTTGTTCTTAAAGGATATGAGTTGTATGTCTTGACAGATGAGTTGTATAGCTTGACAAAGAAATACATTTCAGTTCTGGTGTGTCTGAAATAATAAATTGTAATGTTAAGACTCTAATAAATTAGAATTTGCACATGGTGTCTGATTTTAGTGTAATATGCTCTATTAATTATTTCAAGTTTGAAATAGTATTTTGTGTTATTAGGTAACAAATGTCATCTCTGGATATTATCTCCAAGTAAATGAGAGAATCATTCCCTTCTAGTCAAGATGTGAAATTAATTAGTTTACTTATCTAAGTGATTGTCTGCTATATTAAGTTCTGGATATGTAATACCAAACAAAACAAATACATTTCCTGGTTATTGTTTAGTGGGAGAGGAAATAGTAATATGAACATCAAAATAAATTTTGATGAAACACTCTGAAGAAAAAGGGAATTGTCTACATGAATTTCCTCAAGCTGGAAAGAGCACCGCAAGTTCAAGAACCCCCTCCCCCCACCAAAGAAGGCCCTTGGTGGGAACTGGAAGGGACTGTTAAAGATACATGAGATGGGCCGAACTTGGTGGCTCAGCCTGTAATCCCAGATGGGAGGCTTGGGTGAGTGGACTGCCTGAGCCCATGGGTTCAAGACCTGCCCGGGCAACTGGCGAGACCTCATCTACAATAAATAAAAAATTCGATGGGCATGGTAGTGCACGCCTGTAGTTCCGGCTACTTGGAAGGCTGAGGCGGAAGAATCACCGGAGCCCAGCAGAGCGAGGCTGTGGCTGCGGGGAGCGTGCCACTGTGCTCCAGTCTGGGCGACAGAGTGAGACTCCAACTCAAAAAAAAAAGAAATACAGGATATGAATCTGGTAAGAGAGATAAGTCAGTTAAAGTAGAATTTTGTAGGCCATGTTAAGGACTTTAAAGTTTATGGTAAGATAAGTGGAAAGCTTATTCAAAGTTTTAAGCAGGATTAGGCAATGTGATCCGGCTAGTGTTTTTATTTATTTATTTATTTTTTATTTTTATTTTTTGAGTTGGAGTCTCACTCTGTCGCCCAGACTGGAGTGCAGTGGCCACTCCTGGCCACCACAGCCTCGACCTGCTGGGCTCCGGCGATCCTTCCGCCTCAGCCTTCCAAGTAGCTGGAACTACAGGCGCGCGTTACCACGCCCAGCTGATTTTTTGATTTATTGTAGAGATGAGATCTCACTGCCCAGGTGGGTCTCGAACCAGCTAGTGTTTTAAATAGATTATTCTGGCTGCTGTATGGATGGGAGAGAGAGAACATGGGAAGCAGAAGTCCAGTTAGAAGGCAGTAGCATGTTCAAGTAGAAGATAAAATGTGGTTTGTTTCATTTGTTATTTATTTTTTTGAGTCCAACCTTGGTGTCACCTAGGCTGAAGTGTAGTGGCACAGTCACAGTCACTGCAGCCTTGACCTGCTGGGCTCAGGCGATCCTTTGCCTCAGCCTTCCAAGTAGCTGTAACTACAGGCATGTGCCACCATGCCCAGCTAATTTTTTTATTTATTGTAGAGAAAAGGTCTCACCATGTTGCCCAGGCTGGTCTTGAACCCTGGACTCAGGCAATCCTCTCACTTTTGCCTTCCAAAGTGCTGGGATTACAGGTGTGAGCCACTACACCTGGCAAAATGTGATTTGTTTTAAACAGTGGTAGTAGAAGAAGGAATTCAAAATACATTTTGTACGTTATGGTAATGGATTGGGTGTGGACCGAGGTTGAAGGGAGGATTCAGCAAGAGGAGCTGGTTGGATGCACCACTGTTAGGATGAGGATCTTTGGAGGAGTGGATGGAGGTCACGGAGGAGATCAATCAATCAGTTTACATTATTTCTTTTCTTTTTTGAAACAGGATCTCACTTGGTTGCCCAGACTGGAGTGCAGTGGCATGATTCCAGCTCACCGCAGCCTTGACCTCCTGGGCTCAGGTGATCCTTCCACCTCAGCCTCCCAAGAAGCTGGGACTTTGGGCATGTACCACCACGCCTGTGTAATTTTTGTATTTTTTGTAGAGATGAGGTCTTGCTATGTTGCTCAGGCTAGTCTTGAACCTGGGCTCAAGCCATCTTCCACCTCAGCCTCCCAAAGTGCTGGGATTACAGGTATGAGCCACCACGGCCGGCCAGAAATCAATATTCAATGTATAAAGATGGAAATTTTTCAGACGCCAGAGGCTATTAGACAGGTTTCTGGATATGTGGTTCTGTATTTCAGAAAAGAAAATGTAATCTGGAGCGTATGTGGGCATTTGGGCTGCAGGCATAGAGATATTTTAAGCCAAGAGAATGTATGGAGAGGATATGAAATCAGTAAGAATATAAAACCCATGACTGAGTGCAGAGGAGCACCAACTTTTAAGAAGTCTGGTAGGGCTGGACTTGGCTCTGCCTGTAATCCTAGCACTTTGGAAGGCTGAGACGAGTGGATTGCCTGAGCCCACGGGTTTGAGACCAACCGAGGCAACTTGGCAAGACCTCATCTCTACAATAAATCAAAAATTAGCCAGATGTGGTAGCGTGCACCTGTATTTCCAGCTACTTGGAAGGCTGAGGCAGAAACATCACCGGAGCCCAGCAGGTCGATGCTGGGATGGCCATGAACATGCTACTGTACTCCAGCCTGGGTGATGGAGTGAGACTCTGACTTAAGAAAAAGAAAGAAAAAGAATTCTGGTAGGTAGAATAGGAAGAGCCAGAGGAGCTTTGGGAGGACTGGGTGTTACAGAAGCCAGAGTATATCAAAGAGCCATAAATGACTGAATGTATTGAATGATAGGTCAAGTAAAATAGTGTTTGTTGGATTTAGCAACATGGAAATCACTAGTGACCTTGGCAAAGGAATGGAATATGGGAAGTTGGAAACAGAATGTTGGGAAGTTGGAACAGTAGAATGTTGAATAGTGAGTGGATACAACATTTGGGAAATTTGGCTATATCTAATAAAGCTGAAGATGCTCACACTCTGAAGCCCAGCAGTTTCACTTCTAGGTGTCCATTCTAGAAATACTCACTTGCACAAAAAGAAATGCATAAAAATTATCACTATAGCATTATTTGTAGTGGCAGAGAAAGGAGAAACTACCTAAATATGCATCAACTGGATAAGTAAACTGTGTGGATACACCGCAGTGAAAATAAATGAACTACAGAAACATGTATCAATATGGATTAACCTTATAATGCTGAGGATTAAAAAGATTTAGAGTCTTTAGAATATACTTTTTAATTTTTATTTATTTATTTATTTATTTTTATTTTTTATTTTTTTGAGTTGGAGTCTCACTCTGTCGCCCAGACTGGAGTGCAGTGGCCGCTCCCGGCCACCGCAGCCTCAATCTGCTGGTCTCCGGCGATCCTTCCGCCTCAGCCTTCCGAGTAGCTGGAACTACAGGTGGGCCGGCTACCATGCCCGGCTAATTTTTGATTTATTGTAGAGATGTGGTCTTGCCAAGTTGCCCAGGCAGGTCTCGAACCTGCAGGCTCAGGCAATCCACTCACCTCACCCTCCCAAGGCATGGGATTACAGGCTGAGCCACTGAGCCTGGTTTATATGGCATTATTATGACTTACTGCAGCCTTGACCTCCTGGGCTCAGGTGATCCTTCTACCTCAGCCTCCTGAGTAGCTGGTACTACAGGCATGCACCTACACACCCAGCTAATTTTTTTATTTTTGTAGAGACAAAATCTCGCTGTGTTACCCAGGCTTGTCTTGAATACCCGGCTTCAAGAGACCCTCCTGCCTTGACCTCCCTAAGTGCTGGGATTGCAGGTGTGAGCCACCATTCTTGATTGTCTCTGATTTTTTTAAAGCAGAAAAATAATTTATTCCAAAGGATGACAGAAATAAGAAATTGATCCTGAAATATAGTTTGGTGTCATTCTGTTGGTACAGATCTTCCCTATGAACATGTTCTCTTGCAGACCACCCACTGGAGTCTTGTTTGTCTTGAAGCAGCTTTTTTCCTTACTATTTTGTTTTGTTTTGTTGTTTGAGTTAACTCCTCACTCTGTCACACAGGCTGGAGTGCAGTGGCATAATCACAGGTCACTGCAACCTTAAACTGGGCTCAAGTGAGACCCTCCGCAATCTCCTGAGTAGCTGGAACTATGGGCACACACCATTATGCCAGGCTAATTTGATTTTTTTGTAGAGGTGAGGTCTCGCTATGACCATTCTGGTCTTGAACTTTTGAGCTCAAGTAGTCTTCCTGCCTCAACCTCCCAACGTCCTGGGATTACAGGTGTGAGCTACTGTGCCCAGCCTCTTGCCACTGTTTTTAAACAGTTCACTGATTTCCATGTTTTGAGAAGGTAGGAGCCATCTTCAAATCCAGAGATTCCAAGGAGATTAACATTTCTCAGAAGAACATCTTTTGTCTCAAAAGAGTATGTAAGTTTTGTGTGGAGTCAGTACAGTTTAGGTTAAGTAGGCACATAATTTGTCAAAGTGTAAAAAAGGTGAAGGAAAAAATACTTCATTGTAAAAAAGATATGCCTGTATGGTGTGAACGGTTAAGATAGCTGATGCCCAAAATTGGCCAGTAATGGAAGGTGGTCTGTGTTTGGAGGTGATTTTGCTTCTAGAAGAAATTCTCTTCTTATGACCTCATTGATTGAGCACTGTAGGGCATGTTTTCTTCCTCAAGGCCAGTGATGCTTCAGATATTAGATGGTTTCATTTTTCATCTGTGGTCCAAAAGGAGGGTTGAGTTGGGCCAGAATTGCAATCAGTCAAAAGAAATAGCAAATTAAACAGGTCGCCAACATGGTAATGATAACTGCCCTGTTAGGACCCTTAGGAATGAACCAGGGCCCAAAGAAGCTGATGAAACCCTGGAACACATTCATCATAGGGAAAGGCACTGTGAGGCTGTGATATACCATGGTTGCTGCCAAAGCTGCTTCTGATTTTTAATATACTACTTTTAAATCTTTGTTCAGTATGACAAGGTCATCTGTGGAATGGACATTAGGATTTGGGGATTGTAGCACACCATGAAATAGTTGTGAGGAGCTGGGCTCGGTGGCTCAGCCTGTAATCCTGCACCTTTGGGAGGCTGAGGTGAGTGGATTGCCTGAGCCCACGGATTCGAGACCCGCCTGGGCAGCTAGACCTCATCTCTACAGTAAATCAAAAAATCAGCCGGGCGTGGTAGCGCATGCCTGTAATTCCTGCTACTGGGAAGGCTGAGGCGGAAGGATCGCCAGAGCCCAGTGGAATTGTTACCTTTGCTTTCATGTTTTTCACTACATTATTTTAAACTTGAAGGCTATAGAAGTCTCATGACTCACTTTGGGGCAAGGGTCCTTCTGTGCTAAGTATTGTCTTGGGACCTGATGTTTTATTAATATTGGCTTTGATCTCCAAGTATACAGCCTTTGTTTCCCTGCCTTGTAGGAAGTGACCTCTTCAGATTCTCATGGGTAGAGAAATCCTACCAAGTGAGGCCAGGAGGGATTTCTGTACTCATGAGACTTTGTGCTTCAACATAGTGCATTGTGGTAAAGTTACAGTTCAGTAGCAGTTGCAGTATACTAGGTTTGAAAATAATTGAAAACTCAGCTGAAGTTTTATTTTGACTTTAGGAGTTTAAATCACTCAATCTGGTAATTGAATGGCCTCATTTTTCAGTAGGACGGTTGTTCTAAGACATTAATTGGGAATAAAACATTGTAACAGATTCTGAGCTTCACTTGAAAGTGGCAAGTTAAAGTACTTAAAGTACACATTTTACTTTTTAAATTGTTTAACAATATTATACAACTTTTAATTTTTTTAGGTAGAGTCCTGCTCTGTTGCCTAGATTAGAGTGCAGTGGTATGGTCATAGCTCACTGTAACTTTGAACTTCTGGGCTCAAGCAGTACTCCTGTCTCAAGTAGCTAGGACTATAGGCATGTACCACCATCCCCAGCTAATTTGTGTGTGTGGTCTCCCTCTGTCGCTAAGGCTAGAGTGCAGTGGCATGAACATGGCTTACTACAGTCTTGACCTCCTGAGTTCAGGTGATCCTTCCACCTCAGCCTCCTGAGTAGGTGGCAGCTGTATGCCACCTCATCTGGGTAATTTTTGTCATTTTTTTTGTTGTTGTTGGTAGAAATGATGTCTTGATGTTGGCTAACCTGGTCTCATACTCCTGGACTCTAGTGATCCTCCCTCCTCAGCCTCCCAAAGTGCTGAGATTATAAGTGAGCGACCGTGCCCAGCCAACTACTTTTTTTTAAATTAAAAATTTTAAAAGTGACCAGGCGCAGTGGCTCCAGCCTGTAATCCCAGCACTTTGGGAGGCCGAGGCAAGTGGATTGCCTGAGTCCATGGGTTCGAGACCAGCCTGGGCAACTTGATGAGACCTCATCTCTACAATAAATCAAAAAATTAGCTGGGTGTGGGAACACACGCCTGTAGTTCCAGCAGCCCGGGCAAACAGACTACAATTAAAAAAAAAATTAAAAGCTATAAAAAGTAATGTGTTTTATAACTAATGTGTATAAAATACTTTTTTATTAAAAGATTAGAGAATGAATTTTTGATTCATTGAAGTACACATTTAAATTTTTATTTTTACTATATGCTCACTGTATATTTTATATTTTAAAATATGCATAAGAATTTATCAATTTAATCATTTAACAGAATTTACTATTTTAATCATTTAACATGTACAATTTAGTGGCATGAAGTACATTCTCTGTTGAATAATCATTACTGTGTCCATTTTCAGGACTTTTTCATCATCCCGAACCGAAATCTCTACCTCCATTCTACTTTCTGTGTCTATGAATTTATCTATTCCTGTTACTTTATATTAAGTAGAATCATACGATATGTATCCTTTTGTGTCTGACTTAACTCACATAGTAATGTTTTCAAAGTTCATATTGTAGCATATCAAAATTTCATTCCTTATGGGTAAACAGTATTCCATTGCATGTTTATATCATACTTTGCTTATCCTTTCATCTGTTGGTAGATATTTAAATTGTTTCCATCTTTTGGCTGTTGTGAGTAATTCTGCTGTGACCATTGGTGTACAAAGATCTGATCCATGCTTTCAGTTCTTTGGGGTATGTACCTAGGAGTAAAATTACTGGAACATATGTTAATTCTATATTGTTTCTGAGAAACTATCAAACTGTTTTTCAGTGGCTGCACCCATTGTAGTTCTACTGGCATTGCCCAAGGGTCCCAATTCCTCCTCATCCTTGCCAACGTGTTATTTTGTTTTTTGTTTGTTTTTATAATAATAGGTGGCATCTCATTGTAAGTTTTTCTCCCCCTCTTTAAACTTTGTTTTAATGCATCTCAAAATTCTGTGACAGATTTTTGGTCAAGTTATCTCCATTAAAGAGTACTAATTTTAAAAACTGATAACCTAAAACTGCCATGTGAAAAAAACCAAAATGGCTCACAAAACATTCTCTTTTCCTTCTGAAGGTTTTAGGATACATTGCCACTATTAACCAGTCTTTTACTATTAAACTTAAATCACTAACTGAAACAGTTCTGAGATCATTCTTCTACCACCGAATAACTGTGGTGGGAGGTACTAGGGGTAATATTAATATTTATCTAGCCATCTGAACTTTCTGGGCAGACTTGGTGATCTTGCCATCTCCAGCAACCTTCTTGTCCACTGCTTTGATGACAACTACAGCAACTGTTTGTTTCCTATCATGAGGAGCAAAACGACCCAGAGTAGGATAGTCAGAGATGCTCTCAATACACATGAACTTGCCAGGAACTGTATCAGCTATGGCAGCGTCACCACATTTCAAGAGTTTAGGGCCATCTTCCAACTTCTTACTGGAATGGCAATCAGTCTTTTTCTCCAGCTCAGCAAACTTGCAAGCAACATGAACTGTGTGACAATCCAGTACAGGAGCTTAGCCAGCACTGGTTTGGCCTAGATAGTTCAGGATAATCACCTGAGCAGTGAAGCAGCTACTTACTTCCATTGGCAGGACCTTTTTGCTGTCACAAGCAACATTGCCATGATGAACATCTTAGATGTATTGACATTGAAGCCCCATTGTCCACAGGAAGAGATTCATTCAAAGCTTCATGGTGTGTTTCAACAGACTTTATTTCAGTTTTAACATTGACTGGAGTAAAAGTGACCATCATTCCGGGTTTGAGAACACCAGTCTCTAGTTAGCCCATAGGGGAACAGTACCACTAGTTTTGTAGTCTTCCTGGAGAGGTAGACACTAGGGCTTGTCACTTGGACCAGTTGCTGGTAGAATGCAATCCAGTGCTTCAAGCAGGGTGGTTCTATTGGTGTTGCCATCTTTATGGGTGACTGTCTATCCATTGAACCGAGGCATGTTAGCACTTGACTTTAGCATGTTGTCATCATTCCAACCAGAAATGGGCACAAAAGCTACTGTGTCAATTGTAGCCAATTAATGTAAGTGCTGACTTCCTTAGCAATTGCCCTGTGTCTCTTCTGGCTGGTTCATTGGAACCCATTTTGTTAACACCAACAATCTTTCCACAGCCAGTGTGTAGACCAGCAGGATATGCTAACAGGTCTACCAATTCTTAGAGATACTAGTTTCAGATTCACCAGCACCAGCAGCAACAATCAGGACAGCACAGATAGCCTGAAATGTGCCAGTAATCATGTTTTTAATAATTTCTCTGTGTCCTGGGCATCAGTAATAGTCATGTAATACTTGCTGTTCTCAAATTTCTACGGGGAGATATCAATGGTAATACCACGTTCATGTCCAGCTTTTAATTTATCCAAGACCCAGGCATACTTGAAGGAGCCTTTTCCCATCTCTGGAGCTGCCTCCTGAAAATGTTCCATGTTTTTTTTTTTTTGTCTATTCTACCACATTTGTAGATCAGATGGCCAGTGGTGTTGGACTTGCCCAAATCTGTGTTATCCAATGGCACAGTTGATAAATACATGTAAAAGAATGAAATTGATCCCTTACTTTATATATGAAATTAACTCAAGATGAATCAGAAACCTAAATAAGAACTAAAAGCATAAAACTCTTAGAGGAAAACAGCAGGGTAGATCTTTATGACTTTGGATTTGGCAATAATTTTTTTTTTTAGATATGACATCTAAAGCACAAGCAACCAGACAAAAAACAGATAAGATGAACTTCATCAAAATTTAAAAAAACATTCCTGCTTCAAACAGCACCATAGAGAAAAGTCAGTCCACACAGTGGGAGAAGGCAAATCATATTGTTTGATAAAGGTCTAGTATACAGAATATATAAAGAACTCAAAACTCAACAATAAAAGGACAAACTACTCAACTAAAAAAATGAGCAATGCCAGGCACAATGGCTTACACCTGTAATCCCAGCACTTTGGGAGGCAGAGGTGAGAGAATTGCCCAAGGATTTGAGACCAGTCTGGACAGCCTCGTCTCTACAATTAAAAATTAACTGGGCATAGTGGTACGTGCCTGTCGTCCCAGCTACTCTGGAGACTGAAGTGGAAGGATCATCTGAGTCAAGCAGGTTGAGGCTGTGGTGGCCATGTTTGTGCCACTGTGTTCCAGCTTGGGCGACAGAGTGAGACTCTGACTTAAAAAAAAAAAAAATGTGTAAATGGACCAGTGCAGTGGCTCACTCCTGTAATCTCAGCAGTTTGGGAGATATAGGTGCATTGCTTGAGCCCAGGAGTTTGAGACCAGTCTGGGCAGCATAGCAAAACGCCATTGCTACAAAAAATTTTTTAAAAAAATAACCAGGTGTGGTATAACCCTATAGTCTGAGCTATATAGGATGTTGAGGTGGAAGGAGCTTCTTAGCTCAGGAGGTCAAGGCTGCCATGTGCTGTGATGGTCATAATCATGCCACTGCACTCCAGCTTGGATGACACAGTAAGAACCCCAACTCAAAAAAAAAAAAAAAAAATGAGCAAAGGATGTGAATATATGTTTTTATAAAGAAGATATACAAATGGTCAGTAAGCATGAAACAGCGCTTAACATCATTCATTACTGAAATACAATTCAGAACCACAATGAGATATCACTTTACAACTGCTAGAATGGCTGTAATTTTTTTTTAGAAAGGAAAATAGACTGGGCGTGGTGGTTCATGCCTATAAGGAGGCAGAGGCAGAGGATTGCCTGAGCTCAGGGGTTCGAGACCAGCCTGAGCAACATGGTGAGACCTTGTTTCTATAATAAATCAAAAAATTAACCAGGTGTGGTGGCGCATGCCTGTGGTTCCAGCTCCCTGGAAGGCTGGGGTGGAAGGATCACCTAAGCCCAGCAAGTCAAAGCTGTGGTGACAGAGTGAGACTCTTGACTCAAAAAAAAAAGGGAGGGGGAATAAATGTTGGCGAGAATATGGAGAAATTGGGATGTAAAATGGGGTACCTCCTGTGAGAAAGTCCGCTGTTCGTCAATAAGTTAAGCATAGAATTACCATATGAGCAGGCAGTTCTGCTCCAGGGCATGTAACGCCAAGCAATTGAAAACAGATGTTTAAACAAAACTTTGTACATGAATGTCCATAGCAACACTATTTACTATAACCAAAAAGTGGTAAGAATCCAAATGTCCATCAATTCATGAAAGGATAAATAAAATGTGTTATCTAAATTTGTTACCTTCCTGGCATTGCCATAACAAATTACCACTTAAAATAACAGAAATCCATTCTCTCAGGGCTCTGGAGTCCAGAGGTCTCAAATCAAGGTGTTGGCGGGATACGCTCCCTCCAAAGGCTCTAGGGGAGCATCCCTCATTGCCTCTTCTAGTTTCTGATGGCTTCATGTGTTCCTTGGCTTCCTTGGCCGTATCGCTTCAATCCTCTGTTTTCGTATGCCTTATCCTCTTTTCTGTATCTTCTCTTCTTCTATCTCTTAAAAGGAGATTTGTCATGAGATTTAGAATCCACCTAATCCAGGATGTTCTCATCTTGAGATCCTTAACTTAATTACGTCTGTGAAGACCGTTTTTCACAATAAGGTCACATTCATAGGCTCTGGACTTTTAGGGGTGGTTTTCAGTACACCTGTGTGCTGGCCACAAATCCCTTGTGAAAAAGTTCATTGTGGTTTTGATTTGCATTTCCTTAATGATTAATGAATGATATTGAGCATCTTTTCATGTACTTATTGGCTATTTGTATATTGTCTTTGGAGAAATGTTTATTCAATCCTTTGCTCTTTTAAAAATTGAGTTGTCTTGGTACTCTTGTAGAAAATCAGTTGTACCTGGGTGGAGTAGCTTACACCTGTAATTCCAGCACTTTGAGAGGCTGAGGCCAGAGGATTGTCTGAGCCCAGGAATTTGAGACCAGCATGAGCAGCATGGTGGGATCTCATCTCTACAATCAATCAAAAAAATTAGGCAGATTGCAGACACTGTCACTCCCATTGTGCTCTTTACAATGTATCTTCTCTTTAATACATTTCTTTTTTTTTGAGTCAGAGTCTTATTCTGTCACCCAGGCTGGAGTGCAGTGGCATGACAACAGCTACTACAGCCTCCATCTGCTGGGCTCAGGCGATCCTTCTGCTTCAGCCTTCCAAGTAGCTGGGACTACAGGCACCACCACCATACCTGGCTAATTTTTTTTATTGATTGAAGAGATGAGGTCACACCATATTGCCCAGCCTGGTCTCACACCTCCGGGCTCAAGTGATCCTACTGCCTTGACCTCCTAGAGTGCTGGGATTACACACATGAGCCCAGCCTAACAAACAAATGTACCTTTCTTTTTTTGAGTTGGAGTCTTACTCTGTTGCCCAGACTGGAGTGCGGTGGCCGCTCCTGGCCACTGCAGCCTCGACCTGCTGGGCTCCG